>NC_036866.1:47716530-47719490 GCF_002910315.2 Salvelinus sp. IW2-2015
TGGCAGGTGCTCTCATGCTGGAAAAGGCATTGTTTGTCACCAAACTATTCCTGGATGGTTTGGGAGAAGTTGCTCTCTAAGTGTGTTGGTACCATTCTTTTTCATGGCTGTGTTCTTAGGCAAAATTGTGGTGAGCCCACTCCTTGGCTGAGAAGCAACCCCACACATGAATGGTCTCAGGATGCTTTACTGTTGGCATGACACAGGACTGATGGTAGCGCTCACCTTGTCTTCTCCGAACAAGCTTTTTTTCCGGATGCCAAACAATCGGAAAGGGGATTCATCAGAGAAAATACTTTACCCCAGTCTCAGCACTATTTCTGTACCTTTTGCAGAACATCAGTCTGTCCCTGATGTTTTTCCTGAGAGAAGTGGCTTCTTTGCTGCCCTTCTTTGACACCAGGGCATCTCTCAAAGTCTTCGCCTCACTGTGAGTGCAGATGCTCTCCCACCTGCCTGCTGCCATTCCTGAGCAAGCTCTGTCTGGTGGTGCCCAATCCCGACGTGAATCAACTTTAGGAGATGGTCCTGGCGCTCGCTGGACTTTCTTGGTTGCCCTGAAGCCTTCTTCACAACAATTGGACCGCTCTCCTTGAATTTCTTGATGATCCGATAAATGGCTGATTTAGGTGCAATCTTACTGGCAGCAATATCCTTGCTGTGAAGCCTTTTGTGTACAGCAATGATGACGGCCGTATTTGCTGCCCTTCTTGACACCAGGGCATCCTCCAAAAGTCTTCGCCTCACTGTGAGTGCAGATGCTCTCCCACCTGCCTGCTGCCATTCCTGAGCAAGCTCTGTACTGGTGGTGCCCCRATCCCGCAGCTGAATCAACTTTAGGAGATGGTCCTGGCGCTCGCTGGACTTTCTTGGGTGCCCTGAAGCCTTCTTCACAACAATTGGACCGCTCTCCTTGAAGTTCTTGATGATCCGATAAATGGCTGATTTAGGTGCAATCTTACTGGCAGCAATATCCTTGCCTGTGAAGCCCTCTTTGTGYACAGCAATGATGACGGCACGTGTTTCCTTGCAGGTAACCATGGTTGACAGAGGAAGAACAATGATGAACATAAGATGAAGYTGATGTCATGGTGGTCARCAGCCATCAGGATGGTTCTCGGGACCACWAGGGGGTGACTTGCGTTTCCTCAGTTTGATCAGGTGAGCCAGGGAGCCCAGGAAGCAGAGAATGGATAGGGATCCCACTGTGGAGCCCAGTGCAACCATGGCCGTGGCCAAGCACCACCCTCCTTTTGAAGCTTCCAGTCTGTTMTTYGAACTCAATCAGCATGACAGAGTGATCTCCAGCCTTGTCCTCGTCAACACTCACATCTGTGTTAATGAGAGAATCACTAACATGATGTCAGCTGGTCCTTTTGTGGCAGGGCTGAAATGCAGTGGAAATGTTTTTGGGGAATTCAGTTCATTTGCATGGCAAAGAGGGACTTTGCAATTAAATGCAATTCATCTGATCACTCTTCATAACATTCTGGAGTATATGCAAATTGCCATCATACAAACTGAGGCAGCAGACTTTGAAAATTAATATTTGTGTCATTCTCAATACTTTTGGCCACGACTGTACAGTACCAGTCTAAAGTTTGGACACACCTACTCATTACAGGGTTTTTATTTTTAATATTTTCTACATTGTAGAATAATAGGGACGACATCAAAACGATGAAATGACACATATGGAATCATGTAGTAACTAAAAAAGTGATTCTTCAAAGTAGCCACCCTTTGCCTTGACAGCTTTGCACGCTCTTGGCATTCTCTCGACCAGCATCATGAGGTAGTCACCTGGAATGCATTTCAAKTAACAGGTGTGTCTTTTTAAAAGTGAATTTGTTGAATGTCTTTCCTTCTTAAAACATTTGAGCCAATCAGTTGTGTTGTGACAAGGTAGGGGTGGTATACAGAAGATAGCCCTATTTGGTAAAAGACCAAGTCCATRTGGAAAGAACAGCTCAAATAAGCAAAGAGAAACGACAGTTCATCATTACTTTAAGACATGAAGGTCAGTCAAACYGGAAAATTTCAAGAACTTTCAAAGTTTCTTCAAGTGCAGTCGCAAAAACCATCAAGCGCTATGATGAAACTGGCTCTCATGAGGACCGCCACAGGAAAGGAAGACCCAGTTACCTCTGCCGCAGACGATAAATTCATTAGAGTTAACTGCACCTCAGATTGCAGCCCAAATAAATGCTTCAGAGTTCAACAGACATCTCAACAACAACTGTTCAGAGCAGACTGCGTGAACCAGGCCTTCATGGTCGAATTGCTGCAAAGAAGTCACCACTAAAGGACACCAATAAGAAGAAGAGACTTGCTTGGGCCAAGAAACACGAGTAATGGACATTAGACTGGTGGAAATCTGTCCTTTGGTCTGATGAGTCCAATTTGAGATTTTGAGATTTTTTGGTCTCTTTGTGAGACGCAGAGTAGGTGAAAGGATGATCTCCGCATGTGTGGTTCCCACCGTGATGCATGGAGGAGGTGGTGTGATGGTGTGGGCATGCTAAGTGCGTATCGTAAGAGGGAGAGGCAATAGAAGTGTTGTTTCTTGTATTATTGTCTTTTTGTCTTTAGAGGACTGCTTCACCTTAATGTCCCTTTCCCTTTCTTCTGTCCTTATTTTGTCCCACTTTGTCCTTTTTTGTCCCTTCTCTCTTCTGCCAACTAGACACTCTTGTTAGCTAGCTAGCTTCTTCCAGGAATGTCCCTAGCAACTGCCTAGCAACAGGTAAACAACTTAGCTAGCTAAGAAAACGGTATAATTTTATGAAAAATTGTTACTTTTTCAAAAGCCTTTCTTCTTTGTTTGCTGCTTGTTTGGTCTCCTATTCAGTTTGCAGTTTTCCTTTAGATTTTTTTTCGATGTACTTTACTCTAAAAAAACATTTAAATTTCAATATTTGTAGGAGCTCATCTTTTCAGCTGCTGCTGCTTAATTAAAC
>NC_036866.1:47724078-47806486 GCF_002910315.2 Salvelinus sp. IW2-2015
TTTTGCTGGTGAGACTGTCAGTGATTTATTTGAATTCAAGGCACACTTAACCAGCATGGCTACCACAGCATTCTGCAGTGATACGCCATCCCATCTGGTTTTCACTTGGTGGGACTGTCAATTGTTTTCAACAGGACAATACCCAACACACATCCAGGCTGTGTACGGGCTTTTTGACAAGGAGATATGGAGTGCTGCAGCAGACGACCTGGCCTCCACAATCACCCAACACTCAACAAATGAGATGGTTTGGGATGAGTTGGACCGCAGAGTGAAGGAAAAGCAGCCAGCAAGTGCTCAGCATATGTGGGAACTCCTTCAAGACTGAGAGAATGCCAAGAGTGTTCAAAGCTGTCATCAAGGCAAAGGTGGGCTACTTTGAAGAATCTAAAATCTGAAATATTTTTTGATTTGTTTAACACTTTATTGGTTACTACATGTGTAATTTCATAGTTTTGATAGCTTCACTATTATTCTACAATGTAGAAAAAGCAAAACTAAAGAAAAACCCTTGAATGAGTGGTGTTTCTAAACTTTTGACTGGTACATACAGTACAGTCATTCTCAAAAGTAATAGACTCTTAGCTTTCATTTGACACCCAATTTGACATGCTCATATGAACTTACATTTACATTTTACATTTGAAGTCATTTAGCAGACGCTTTATCCAGAGCGACTTACAAATTGGTGCATTCACCTTATGATATCCAATGGAACAACCACTTTACAATAGTGCATCTAACTCTTTTAAGGGGGGGGGGGTAGAAGATTACTTTATCCTATCCTAGTATTCCTTAAGAGGTGGGGTTTCAGTGTCTCTCGGAAGGTGGTGATTGACCCGCTGACCTGGCGTCGTGAGGGAGTTTGTTCCACATTGGGGTGCCAGAGCAGCGAACAGTTTTGACTGGGCTGAGCGGGAACTGTACTTCCTCAAGGTAGGGAGGCGAGGAGGCCCGAGGTGGATGAACGCAGTGCCCTTGTTTGGTGTAGTTGGGCCTGATCAGAACTTCACATGTCACATGGTTACTTTTACATGGAAATTACCTTAACACCTGCTGTAAACCACTGGTAAATTAGTTGAAGTGTTTCACCAAAATGTCTGAGTTCAACATTACCCTCTTCCTCCTCGTCAGCACTGACGGTTGATACAGACAAAGTCCCCTTGCAAAGACTATATTGTTCCCGCAGGCAGGCAGTCAGACAGCTGCAGGGAACAAACCGACTGTATATCTCAGACTGACAGAAAGTTATTTGTGTCCAAATGACAATTGACAATTAATGTGATGAATGATGACCTTTGACATGGCCCCATGTCCGACTCCTCCCTCTCCTCATTTAACACAACCTGAACCCTAAAGMGGCAATTTAATTTAACAAGAGTTTAGTGAACTGAGCAATATAAAAACTTGCCTCCTTATAATGCACATTGTTAAAGAAAAATTTCCAAATAAATTATAGTCTGAGATTATAATTAGGTTTACAGTATTTTAAAAACATTTTTGCATGGTGCTTTTGCATTACAAAAATGTTGGACATTAAAAACCTCTATCCTTATCTGGCAATGTAAACCAGGCTGTAAATCTCTGATTGAGAAAGTCTCAGGCCCCCTTCTGGGGTCCTGATGATTCAAACGATATTCATGTTTTTCTTATGTTTATTTCTTCTATGTTGAGGAGTGTGAAAGAGTGCCATGTCAAAGGTCACCAGTCATCATTTGTTTCTTTTTGCGTGATCATTAAAAAATGAAATAATTTCATAGCAGTGTAAAGCACACATTCATCTAATTTGGACACAGTGTTTCCTGTCCTGTTCTCCTGAATACATTCTTTCTCTTAGGGTTTGTGTAGTTACTAGGTTTGAATGGCGGGAACCTGGTTACTGAGATTTACCAGAATATACCGMCCAAAACCACTCSCTTTTCCCAGGATAAATAACTGTGAGAAACCGGTAAATGATAATAAATTATTAATATGAACAGCATTGTGTGAAATGAAACTGTTAAATTATATGTGATTGTCTAAATCTGGCTTTTCTACGACCTCTGCATGATGAATCATCAACACTCAGGGTGGGGACAGACAGCCCATCTCAGTATGGAGTGCAGTTCACAATGCTTGTAGACCTATCATCTCATCATCGTAACGTTTTATGCCTGTGGTACAGTAATAGTATATAAAGACAGAATGCGCATATAATTYACCCATCTCCATCTGGCTTTCAGGGGTCACCTTCAGGTAATATATTCCATGCAGTATTAGCCCTATAATTAGCTAATTAATGATGGGTTATGCATAGTAAGCTTCTAACTTATAGCCTCTGTCTCTTGCGCAATATGAATGCACCTGTGCTCAGCTGGACTCTCTCCTTCATGGGACTCTCCTTGGAGTCCCATGCAGGAAAAGCTAGACTACAATAGCTTGCTGGACATCATTTTTTTTTGCATTTCTTATACCAATGTAATATTCAAAGATTAWACAAATGGAATATTTGCTGTTGTTTGCTGAACGTTAAATACAGCAGCCAATAGAACTCACGGGTAGTTTGAAAGAAGAGTGAATGTGCAATGGCGGAAGGCTATARCAGWTATTTATTCAGACCCATAACCATTCAATCTTCATGAAGAGAAGTGAAGGCCTTCTGCATCTAATTCTATTCCTACAGTATATTATTCAAGGATGTCATTAGAATGACGAAGATAAGGAAAACAAAACGTATTTAATTTAGCTGTTGAAAGGAATGAAGCAACAACAGCGAGAGACAGAGGAGGTAGGCTAATAACATTAGGGGACATTTTATGAAAGGTGTGTGTATATATATGCGTCAGCCTACTAATTCTACAAATAGGCCCTATTATTTCAAAATTAAAATCAAATTCGCTAGKCTATACTTTGCAGGCTGCAAGCCTGCACCAGAATCGCATGTTCTCTCCCTGCTTTATCATGGTTTGAATGAGGTGTGTAATTCCAGTCCCTTATGATACATTTTATCATCTGGATCTGCACCTCAGTGCACTACTGCCGTCAGTCAACAGGGGGCACTACAGGACTGTAGAACCCCTCTAACCAATCAGCATCCAGATCTGGATGAGGCCGGCTTCCCACTGGCAGAATTCTTTTCCCCTCTGTCGTCTCCCACTGGTCTCTATCCCTCTTCCCCCGTCTCCATCGCCATTCCTGGGATGTAAATTAGCTGCAGCGGGGGCTGTGTGCTTGGAGCATCGGTAAAGAATCAGGGACAGAGGGACGTAGAGGCTGGCCAAAACAGTAGAGGATGCTCCGTGTCTGGGCACAGGGCTAGAGGACGACTGGGAGGACAGGGCTCTCTGTGGATGTATACCTGTGGAGAACAGCGGACCTATTTTACCAGTCCTGCCAGCTGGGCCAGCTGCTGATGAGGTGCCTACGCTGTCTGTGCTGGTGTGTGTTTCCTTGCAGCTGTGCATGCTTGTGTATGTATGTGTTCAGCTCTGATTGTGTCAGTTCTGATCTTCACACTCCGACCGTCTGATCATCTTGTTAATCAGGCTTTTCCCAATCAGCTRCCGTTTTTTTGTTGGTTTGCTCTCCTCTGTTCCTCTCTCTCCTCTCCTGCTCTAACMAGCAGAGTTATGTTGTGGTCGAATTCACCAGTGCCTCAGAGCTTGGCTAAAATGGTGACCTTCATTTTTACATATGATGTTATTGATGAGGAAGAGCTATGTGTTTTTCCAGATCGAATCTGTACAGTTGTCATCGCCAGGGTTAGAAGCTGTGTGCATGTGTGCATGTGTGTATGTGTGTTTGATTCGAGTCTGTGTAGTTACACTGTCTAGGGCAGTGATTCTGTGCGCGTATGTGTGTGTTAGAGGTCGATCGATTAATCGGAATGGACGATTTAATTAGGGCCGATTTTCAAGTTTTCATAACAATCGGAAATTGGTAATTTTGGACGCCTATTTATTTTTTAAAACGCCTTATTAAACATCACTGCCTTTCTTAAAATCAATACACAGAAGTATATTTTTTTTAACTTGCATATTTAGCTAAAAGAAATCCAGGTTAGCAGGCAATATTAACCAGGTGAAATTGGTGTCACTTCTCTTGCGTTCATTGCATGCAGATCAGAGTATAAGCAACAGTTTGGGCCGCCTGGCTCATTGCGAACTAATTTGCCAGAATTTTACGTAATTATGACATAACATTGAAGGTTGTGCAATGTAACAGGAATATTTAGACTCATGGATGCAACCTGTTCGATAAAATACGGAACGGTTCGTATTTCACTGAAAGAATAACGTTTTGTTTTCGAGATGATAGTTTCCGGATTCGACCATATTAATGACCTAAGGCTCGTATTTCTGTGTGTTATTATGTTATATTAAGTCTATGATTTGATAGAGCAGTCTGACTTCGTGCTCTTTGCCAGCAGCTCTTTGCAATGCTTCAAGCATTGCGCTGTTTATGACTTCAAGCCTATCAACTCCCGAGATGAGGCTGGTGTAACGATGTGAAATGGCTAGCTAGTTAGCGGGGTGCGCGCTAATAGCCGTTCAAACGTCCCTCGTCTGAGACTTGGAGTAGTTGTTCCCTTGCTCTGCATGGGTAACGCTGCTTCGAGGGTGGCTGTTGTCAATGTGTGCCTGGTTCGAGCCCAGGTAGCGGCGAGGAGAGGGATGGAAGCTATACTGTTACCTGGCAATCTAAAGTGCCTATAAGAAACATCCAATAGTCAAAGGTATATGAAATACAAATCGTTAGGAGAAATAGTCCTATAATTCCTTTAATAACTACAACCTAAAACTTCTTACCTGGGAATATTGAAGACTCCATGTTAAAAGGAACCACCAGCTTTCATATGTTCTCATGTTCTGAGCAAGGAACTTAAACATTAGCTTTCTTACATGGCACATATTGCACTTTTACTTTCTTCTCCAACACTTTGTTTTTGCATTATTTAAACCAAATTGAACATGTTTCATTATTTATTTGAGGCTAAATAGATTTTATTGATGTATTATATTAAGTTAAAATAAGTTTTCATTCAGTATTGTTGTAATTGTCATTATTACAAATAAATAAAAAAAAATCGGCCGATTAATCGGTATCGGCTTTTTTGGCCCTCTAATAATCGGTATCAGCGTTGAAAAATCATAATCGGTCGTCCTCTACTGTGTGTGCGCACATTTGCAAGCGTGTGTGGTCATGTGCACAGTTGATCTTGAGTGTGTGTGACAGGGTTTGTGTAACTGTAGTGTGTGTGTGCTCCTGTAAAAGCAATTCCTCTTTTAAGGACAGTAAACATCATTGTCATTGTGTATGCATGAGTGGCTGGACATGTTTGTCATTTATACATGACAGTGCCTGTGCCAGTGGGTAGGATACAGTGTATGTACTTAGTGTAACCTTAGCTTGTACATACTTGTGAAGATGATATGAATGTCCTACTGAATGAGTGTCCTCTCTGTTTGTGAGGAAGTCTTCATTCACTGTATGACCATCCTGTGTGTAGGGCTGTTATGGTGACCGTATTACCGCCACATCGGCGGTCACGGGTCATGATGGCAGTCAAATTCCACATGACTGTTTAGTCATGGTAATTTGGCTTCTCCAAGCTCTGATGCTGCTGATGGTCATTAGTAGCCTACCAAACTTGCTAACTGCCTGGTACTCAGCACTCTGTTGTCTCTCTAATCACTCTGACATCAATGCAAATGTRATCGAAAATATCATMAAATACTTCATGTGAGCCCATGAGCTCATGTTGCTCAACATTTCTATAGGCTATGCAATTGTGTGAGAAAACAGAGTGATGGCCTCTATTAAAAAGAGGAGGATCCCATCATCTTTCTATAGGCTAGGCCTACTATATTTACTTCTCAACTTTCCTGATATTAAGCACATTGCTTCTCTTTACAACAGGAGTATAGCCTACCTGGCTGGCATGAAAATTAACCACAGGAAAAGCGTCCTCCATTCACTCTTTAAGTGCATAGATTAAATGTATTTTTCCCCTGCCCGATTCGAGTCAGGTGCAAGATAATTGTCCTTTCTAAATCAAAACAAATGTCACAAATATTATTTAGTACATGTAAAGACAAGATTAAATCAAGAATAGTCTGATGGGTGACAATATTAGCCTATCACTTGTGAATGATATGTTATCACTTGTGAATTATGCCCAACTTAAGGCAAGAAACAGTGCATGTTTTTTTGTTGCTAAATGTTCTAGGCCTATATGTTTTGATAAGGTTTGTATCACAAATAAAGTGGCCAAATAACTTCTTAAAATGAAGCACATTAATCTGCTTTACAATGGGTGTAGAGCCTAACTGACATTCGGATAGTATTCAGATCCCTTTACTTTTCCCACATTTTATTACGTTACAGCCTTATTCTAAAATTGATTAAATTAATGCTTTTGCTCAACAATCTACACACAATACCCCATAATGACAAAGCAAAAACTGTTCTTTTACAAATGTATATCAAATTACCGTATTTACGTAAGTTTTCAGACCTTTTGCTATGAGATTCGAAATTGAGCTYGTGTACATCGTGTTTCCAATGATCTACAACTTGATTGGAGTCCACCTGCGGTAAATTCAATTGATTGGACATGATTTGGAAAGGCACACACCTGTCTATATAAGGTTAAACAGTTGACCAGTGCATGTCAGAGCAAAAACCAAGCCATGAGGTCGAAAGAATTGTCTGTAGAGCTCCAAGACAGAATTGTGTCGAGGCACAGATCTGGGGAAGGGTACCACAACATTTCTGCAGCTTTAAAGATCCCCAAGAACACAGTGGTCTCCATCATTCTTAAACGGAAGAAGTTTGGAACCACCAAGGCTCTTCCTAGAGCTGGCCGTCCGGCCAAACTGAGCAATCGGAGGAGAAGGGCCTTGGTCAGGGAGGTAACCAAGAATCCGATGGTCAATCTGACTGACCTCCAGAGTTCCTCTGTGGAGATGGAAGAATCTTCCTGAAGGAAAACCATCTCTGCAGCACTCTACCAGTCAGGCCTTAATGGTAGAGTGGCAAGACGGAAGCCACTCCTCAGTAAAAGGCACATGACGGCCAAGATTGAAATCTTTGGCCTGAATGCCAAGCGTCACGTCTGGAGGAAACCTAGCACCATCCCTATGGTAAAGTAGGGTGGTGGTAGCATCATGCTGTGGGGATATTTTTCAGCGGCAGGCACTGGGAGACCACTCAGGATCGAGGGAAATATGAACGGAATAAAGTACAGAGAGATGCTTAATGAAAACCTGTTCCAGAGCTCTCAGGTCCTCAGACTGGGGCGAAGGTTCTCATTCCAGCAGGACCACGACCCTAAGCACACATCAAAGACAGCGCAGGAGTGGCTTCGGGGCAAGTCTCTGAATGTCCTTGAGTGGCCCTGCCAGAGCACGGACTTGAACCCGATCGAACATCTCTGGAGAGACTTGACAATTGCTGTGCGGCGGCCTGACAAAGCTTGAGAAGATCTGCAGAGAAGAATGGGAGAAACTCCCCAAATACAAGTGTGCCAAGCTTGTAGCGTCATACCCAAGAAGACTCGAGGCTGTAATCACTGCCAAAGGTGCTTCAACAAAGTACTGAGCAAAGGAACTGAATACTTATGTAAATATGATATTTCAGTTTAAACAAAATTGCAACATTTTTTAAACCTATTTTTGCTTTGTCTTTGTATGGGGTATTGTGTGTAGATTGATGAGGGAAAAAACTATTTCATCCATTTTAGAATAAGTCTGTAACGTAACAAAATGTGAAAAAATCCAGGGGTCTGAATTCTTTCCAAATGCACTGTACATACGCAGCGTGTGAGTTTCAAGTTCGGGGAAGAACATTTTTTTCTATTAAAATGCTCCTTTATAATAAAAGCAATACATGAATAATCGCATTTGTGGTCAATTTTGAGAATGGTGTTTTCCTGCTAATGGAATATTCACGCTTATAGGCTACTGCCGTGTGTGCATTGCTACGCTCATAATGTGAAACAAACCTCATAATAGTTTATCAACATTTTAAGCTAAACGTTCTCATCTATTGTGTCAGGCTCATTGGTTAAAACAGTTTTTTTGATGCTAGTGGTTGAATTAATTTGGGATCTATCGCATCCCACAACTGTCCCAGACTATGTTTGGAATATTTATTTCTTGCACAGAATAGAATGGGGGATAGTAGATTGACAGGTTAGTGATTTTGCTGTTCATTAGGCCTACTCATATTGTTGGCTAACAAAGTATGTGTGGACAGTATATCTTCAATATGCACATCGGAATTGGATGAGGACGAGCTCAGTTGCATCTCTAGTGTGTGTTCTGTCTTCTCTTGTAGCCTGTGAGAAACACCCGATCACGTGAGTGAGAGGTGATTTGGCATGCAGCCTGGAGAAAGGAATTATAAATATTATATTCAGCCGTTGTGCCCAAGGCATGGATTTTATTAGGTGGCATTACAGCCACACAAGGGGATGTAGCCGGGCAAATTGTCAAATTGTGAATGAGAGACTGATGAATTGTGTACAGCCTGCGCTAAAAACAAAGCAGAGCTCATGCCTTTTCATGCAACTTTTTTTTGAAATCGTCATTAAAGTTGTCATGCAGCCTTAGAATGTATTAAAAATCTAAACATATAGCGCAACATTTGTATCACACCTAATGTTACATACATACCTCTAAATTATAGGAGTACCTATTTATTTTTTAACCTCTCAACACAGAGTAGCCGCATGGGCGCAGTCTCTCAAATTGTTTGGAGAAAATATCCTTTCTATTTTATTCAGCTGCGTTCAATTGTATTCTTCATACTATAAAATATAAATAAATAAAATAAAACCCATTCAGCATCGTTCACACCGTCTTAAGGCTGTAGCCCCACACATCTCTTTAAGGATTCACATGTGAGGCTATGTACTAAACAAGCAAAGATTTCAAGACTGGCTTGTACTACGGCTGGCTTGTACTACGGGTGTGTTCGTAATTTTGTGCCAGAGTGTGCTCTGGGCGTCCGTAAACTCAGAGCGTTTCACTCTCGTAGTGTTCAGATTGCACACAGGACGCTCTGGCCGAGGAGTAGGTTTGATCCGAGCGTTCTGACCTAACAACAGAAGTTAAGAACCCAAGCTAACTGGCTAACAATGGCTAGCTTGCTAGCTACTTCCAGACACAAATGAGAGAATAGCCCACTCTGACCATTGGGATTATGAACCATAATAAGCAATGCAAATGGCTCTGAGATACGAGTAATATTACTACACAGATCATACATGTAACGTTAGCTAGCTAGCCAGCCAGCTACCATTAGCTAGCTAACAGTACACTTTAACTTAGAAACATGTAATATCTGAAAATGTAGCTAGCTAGACTCTCTTACCCGTATACATGGATGGACGCTTCTCCCTCTGTCACGATTCCATGGTTGCCCTTAGTTTGAAGATGTCCTCTGGAGCCAGGTGTTTTATACAACAGCTTTCTGTGTGTTCTCTTTTTTCGACTCCGTCTGCATATTTGCAATCAAATGGCAGAATTTTCTCCATCTCCTTAGCTATCATACTCTGATTCCACTGATTTCTGAACTCGGTCCTCCAGAACGTGGAGAGCAGCACTTATGCAGTTCTCCTACGTGATATATATAAAAAATAAAGATGCATTAGAAAGGATTACCTACACATACTGACCAGTTCATATTATAGACAGAAGCTGGCTACATGGCAGACCAATCCGAACTCATCTCTTGTCATGTCCAGCCCACTCATTATCTCAGCCAATCATGGCTAGCGGGAAGGTTGCTGTGTTTTTCCGTGGCTAAACCAACTAGGCTTGTAATTTAACTATTTTTTTGGTATTTACAGACGGCGTACAAGTTTTTTATTAAGGCACATGAAACTTCACATGTTCCAAAATGTATTTCTGCCATAAAATGTATTTTGATAAAAAACTTTTTTAAAGTTCAAATGGCACTCCTGTGAAGTAGTAATGCGCGACATACGCCTAGTTTCCTGAAACAAGTCACAAATGTGTTTATGTTAATTAACGGTCAATTACCGTGACACCGGCAGTTTATTTCCTTGACAATCACCGGCTGACAAAATTTCATGGCAGCCACAGCCCTACCTGCATGTTAAATGTTGGGTAATATGATGTGTCGTTAGGGGTGGGGATGGGGGTGTGGTGACATGTGAATGCGGAGAATGGCGTACAGTGTTAGTGCTGTTGTAAGGAAGTAGCTGGATGGTGTTGGATCTGTGAAGTTGTCATGTTGTTCTTTGGGAATTGGTAGTGCTAGATACAGGCCTTGTCATGTGGAGACATTTTAGTGGGAGAGGTTTGGGGCGTGTGGTGTAGTCTATGGTGTATGGTGTACACAATGGGTTTCAAATTCAATTCCTGGACGACCATTTGTCTGCGGGTTTTTGCTCCTCCCTTGTACTTGATTGGTCAGTTAAGGTCAATTGATTAGTTAGGAACGCCMCTCACCTGGTTATTTAGGTCTTTATTGGACACAAAATGAAAGTCCCTCAAGGAATTGAGTTTGTCCCCCCTGGTGTCCACTGAAGTTTTACTAGGGTTTGTCATGAGATGTAGGGATGAGGTGATACACTGCCAGATTGAGACTCAATGCACTCTGTCAGACTCAGTACACTATGTCAGTAGTGAGATGTGATATAATAGGCCTCTGTCCATGTCCCTCTCAGTCACACAATTACTGTGATGTGTGTTTGTGTTTTACTACATGTTTGTTTGTGTGTGTGTGTATGCGCCTGCTTGCCTGCTTGTGTGTGTTTTTTAGTGTGTATTTTAACCTTGTGTGTGTGTGTGTGTGTGTGTGTGTAGGGGGCATGGTGGATAAGGACCTCCGGCACTACCTCAATCTGCGCTTCTCCAAGGGTTCCGTGGACCACGACCACCAGCAGATCATCAGAGACAACCTCTACCTCCGCACCGTACCCTGTGAGTCAACACATACACACGCAGTCAGACAGACAGACACCCACAGGCACACACACTGAAAGACACACGCATAGACACACGCACGGTTGTCATAACCTACCTCCGCGTCTGACCCCTGACCATAGCAGAACACTAGGGATGAATTTAATTATTTATCCTCTCCTTGAGCTCTCTCTCTTTCTCTCCTTGACATTGTACAAATGGACAGGTGGAGGCCAAATCCCTGTAGGCGTTCCTACATATCCCTTTCACTCGACCTGTGTTGAGGTGTGACTATTGAGATGCACCCGACCTGTGTTTGAGGTGAGGTGAGACTATTGAGATGCACAAAGCTGTGTTTGAGTTGAATTGAGACTAATTGAGATGCACCCGACCTGCGCTTGAGGTGCGGTGAGACTATTGAGATGCTCCCGACCTGTGTTTGAGGAGCGGTGAGACTATCGAGACCCAGCAACTATCCCAACTATTGAGATGCAGGACATACAGTATAGGCCATATTTGGTTTATTTAAAGTGTTTTCTCCAAGGCGGTTGATGCTAGATGTGTGCTAGGTAACGGTTGTCTTTTTGAACAGGCTGTGTCTGAAATGTGACCATTTTCACTACTTATGGCTACTATGTAGGGCATGTGTTGCCATTTTAGATGCACTCTGTACGTGAAGATTTACCAGACTACCCTGGTAATACATAAGGAGCCATAGAAAACACTTACCTACGTGAGGACAGAGCCTCTAGCAGGAGTTGTAAAAGAAATGGTTCAAACGTTTAAGTTTCAGGGCAACTTAGAGAGCATTGAATGCTCTAGACAGGCTATATGAATCCTGAATGAATACAGTCTACCGATACTGTTGCTTTGCGTTAAAGGGGTCTCTCTCTCTCTCTCTTCTCTCTTCTCTCTCTCTCTCTCTCTCTCTCTCTCTCTCTCTCTCTCTCTCCTCTATTTTTCTCTTTCTCTATTTTTTCTCTTTCTCTATTTTTCTCTTCTCTCTCTATTTTTCTCTTTCTCTATTTTTCTCTTTCTCTCTCTCTATTTTTCTTTTCTCTCTCTCTATTTTTCTCTTCTCTATTTTTTCTTTCTCTCTCCTCTTATTTGGTGTATTTTCAGTGCTCTCTCTCTTCCTCTCTCCTCTCTCTTCTTCTCTCTCTCTTTCTCTTTCTCTTTCCTCTTTCTCTTTCTCTTTCTCTTTCTCTCTCTCTCTCTCTCTCTCTCTTCTCTCTCTCTCTCTCTCTCTCTTCTCTTCTTTCTCTTTCTCCTCTTTCTCTTTCTCTTTCTCTCTTTCTCTTCTCTGTCTGACTGCCCTGGTGCTCCATTACTGCACACGCTCAGTATCTCCTCTTTTTCTTTCTCTCTTTTTTCTCTCTCTTGCTCCTTCACCCATCGGTCGCCAAGCTCTCTTTCCATGGCAACCAGCCTCGTCTCAACCCTGTGTTGCCATGACACCCTGCCCCCCTCCCCACCACTTCATACAGAACGTGCACAGTATTAAGACCCAATGCAGTCGTTTTTATAAAAATATCAAATCGTTTCTGGGTACCATTTGAGTACCTTACTGTAATATGTTTTCCATTCAAATTGACGAAAATAGCTTTTTAGCAAAATAATTTTTAGCAAGCAAACATTTTGCTAGGACTGTCTGGGAGTGGTCTGAGGGGGAGGGGAAAACCAGCTGTTATTTGCAGAGAAGTTTGGAACTCTCTTTGTTATTGGTCTATTAACCAATTGACCAGCATAATGATGTCACCAGGCAAGCCGAAACTTCCGCCCACGCGAACCTGCTGATTAGAAGATCAGGAAAAAACACTGATCACAGTTTTTACAGTGTTAGTTTCATCAGCTGTTGTACAATATGATACAAAAGACAGGTCAAACATAATTTGGACTGCACTGGACCTTTAACACGCACACACACACACACACACACACACAACACACACACACACACACACACACACACACACACACACACACACACACACACACACACACACACACACACACACACACACACACACACACACACACACACACACACACACACACACACACCACACACACACACACACATAAACACACACATAAACACACACACATAACACACACACACACACACACACTGAGTGTACAAAACATTAAGGACACCTGCTCTTTCCATGACATAGACTGATCAGGTGAATGCTGTGATCCCTTATTGATGTCAGCTGTTTAATCCACTTCAATAAGTTTAGATGAAGGGGAGGAGAGGTTGAAGTAGGATTTTTAAGCCTTGGACAATTGAGACATGGATTGTGAATGTGTGCCATTCAGAGGGTGAACGGGAAAGACCAAAAAATGAAGTGCCTTTGAACGGGTTATGGTAGTAGGTGCCAGGCTCACCGGTTTGTGTCAAGAACTGCAATGCTGCTGGGTTATTCACACTCAACAGTTTCCCGTGTGTGTCAAGAACGGTCCACCAGGCAAAGGACATCCAGCCAACTTGACACAACTGTGGGAAGCATTGGAGTCAACATGGGCCAGCATCCCTCTCGACACCCAGATGAATTGAGGCTGTTCTGAGGGCAAAAGGTGTTTCTAATGTTTGGTGTATATCCATATACTCAGATGGATTTAAAATGCAGCAGTCTGACTCTGACTTCTCTCCTCTGTGTGTGAGATATAGAGCGCTTAGTGACAGGTTCTGCCATGTCACCTATAAGAGCGTGACAGTCTGACAGGTGTGCGCAACGAGCCCTTTTAGCTCATATGGATGTCTGTCCGGAGGCCTTTTGTATTTTGTTTGTCGTTGCCGTGGGAAACGATGYCATTGCTTTTGATTCTGTTTCCACCAGCACTCTGTTCTGTCAATATGCGCACGCACGAACGCACGACAGGGATGTGACAAATGTAAAAATGATCTTAACATTTTCATGCATGGGACATCATGTCCCACTATTTTTCATCAATGTGATGGCTCGTTGCAGTGATGTATGACAGCGTGTTCATAGAAATCCAACAATCTGTTATTAACACCACATATGGAGTGTCTGAGAGCTCGTGCTTTGTACTGGCAGAGGAATCATTGTACAATTTCTCCATCCTGGCCGTCACGGTTTATCCACATGGAATCTGGTAGTCTGGTTGTAGATACAGTGCATTCGGGAAATATTCAGACCCCTTGACTTTTCCCACGTTTTGTTACGGTACAGCGTTATTCTAACATTAATAAAATAATATTTTTCCTCATCAATCTACACACAATACCCCATAATGACAAAGCAAAAACAGGTTTTTAGACATTTGATCATGCTTGAGATGTTTCTACAACTTGATTGGAGTCCACCTGTKGTAAATTCAATTGACTGGACATGATTTGGAAAGGCACACACCTCTCTATATAATKTCCCACCGTTGACAGTGCATGTCAGAGCAAAAACCAAGCCATGAGTTCGAAGGAATTGTTCGTAGAGCTCCTAGACAGGATTGTGTCAAGGCACAGATCTGGGGAAGGGTACCAAAAAATGTCTGTAGCATTGAAGTTCCCCAAGAACACAGTGGACTCCATTTTTAAGTGGAAGAAGTTTGGAACCACCAAGGCTCTTCCTAGAGCTGGCCGCCCGGCCAAACTGAGCAATCGGGGGAGAAGGGCCTTGGTCAGGGAGGTAACAAAGAACCCGATGGTCACTCTCACAGACCTCCCGAGTTCCTCTGTGGAKATGGAAGAATCTTCCAGAAGGATAACCATCTCTGCAGTACTCCACCAAATGGGCCTTTATGGTAGTGGCCAGCCGGAAGCCGCTCCTAAGTAAAAGGCACATGATAGCCTGCTTGGAGTTTGTCAAAAGGCACCTAAAGACTCTCAAACCATGAGAGACAAGATTATCTCGTCTGATGTAACCAACATTGAACTCCTTGGCCTGAATGCCAAGCGTCAGGTCTGGAGGAAACCTGGCACCATCTCTACGGTGAAGCATGGTGGTGGCAGCATCATGCTGTGGAGATGTTTTTCAGCGGCAGGGACTAGGAGACCAGTCAGGATCAAGGAAAGATGTACAGAGTAAAGTACAGAGAGATCCTTGATGAAAACCTCCAGAGTGCTCAGGACCTCAGACTGGGGCGGAGGTTCACCTTCCAACAGCACAACGACCCTTAGCACACAGCAAAGACAACGCAGGAGTGGCTTCGGGACAAGTATCTTCATGCCCTTGAGTGGCCCAGCCAGAGCACAGACTTGAACCCGATCAAACATCTCTGGAGAGACCTGAAAACAGCTGTGCATCAACGCTCGCCAACCAACTTGACAGAGCTTCAGAGTATCTGCAGAGAAGAATGTGAGAAACTTCCCAAATACAGGTGTTCCAAGTTTGTAGCCTCATACCAAGAACACTCGAGGCTGTAATCCCTGCCAAAGGTGCTTCAACAAAGTACTGAGTAGAGTCTGAATACTTACAGTTGAAGTTGGAAGTTTACATACACCTTAGCCAAATACATTTAAACTCAGTTTTCGATTCCTGATATTTTATTCCAGTAAAAATTCCTGTCTTAGGTCAGTTAGGACTTTATTTTAAGAATGTGAAATGTCAGAAATAATAGTAGAGATAAATTTTTATTTCAGCTTTATTGCTTTCATCAATTCCCAGTGGTCAGAGTTTACATACACTCAATTAGTATTTTGGTAAGCATTGCTTTTAAATTGTTAACTTGGGTCAAACGTTTTTGGGTAGCCTTCCACAAGCTTCCATAATAAGTTGGGTGAATTTGGCCATTCTTCCTGACAGAACTGGTGTAACTGAGTCAGGTTTGTAGGCTCCTTGTCTTGCACACGACGCTTTTTCAGTTCTGCCCACAATTTTCCATAGGATGTGAGGTCAGGGCTGTGTGAAGGCCACTCCAATACTTTGACTTTGTTGTCCTTAAGGAGCCATTTTTGCCACAACTTTGGAAGTTATGCTTGGGGTCACTTGTCCATTTGGAAGACCCATTTGCCGACCAAGCTTTAACCTCGCCGCACAACCTCTCGGCGATGCTCTCGATATGTTGCTCCAACGGGTGAGTGGGGGAGTGAGGTAATGCATTCTAACTGCTGGTGGGGGCGCTTTGGCTTGCAGCAGCAAGGACAGGTGCATAAAAGATTTTTTCCGCTTGTCAATATGATGCGATCTTTTCGATTAAGCATGACACACTTGTACGCTTCCATGGCAGCAGAAGCACCGGCCACACAGTATCGATGCTGCACCCCCGTAGGTCTAGGTCACGGTTTGGATGGTGTTCTTCTGTTTCTTGCGGATAGTGGTGGATTCTTCGATCTTCTTACAAATGGATGTCACGACTTAATAGTTATGTCCTTCCAAGTGGATAGCAGTAGTCGTGGATATTAGTTTTTATGGACGGTCGTGGGCGGAGTGGCTTCTCTCGCTTCGACTTGATGTGGCTGTTCAGGCTTCTCATCGTCGCATAATATGGGAGACTCAGATTTTAATGATACTCGTGGATAATAGGACTCAACTTTACTTTGTACCTGTTTCCTATCACATCGATGTCACAAGGTGGGCAATTGATTCTGTCTCTTGAGGATTGGTTTGACTTTCTCGCAACCAAAGTCACGTTCATAGTCAAGGGGTGCTAGGAGAGCAGAAGCGCTTCTGCGCTTTCCTGAGCCGAGCAGGGCCTTGTGAATTTCGAGCTGCTTGTGGCCTTCATATTGTGGTGGGTATATAAAATTCGTGGGTTAGACTAGTATACTGGTGTGTACCAGAGTGAACGGTTGGTTGGATGCCGTCTCAGGTTGTGGAAATGTGGTCTCCAAGGAATACGAACCGATCGTTAGCTTGCGAAGTGGTAACAATTCTCTATATCTTTCCACTGAGGTCTTGGAGTGATTTCTTATGTATTTTCCATGGTGCTCAAGACGAAGCAAGAGAGACAACTGGTCCATGATAATTTATATTTCTAAAAAATTATCACTCTATTTTATATTTAACCGCAGGTAAGAAGCCTAGTTGAGTACGAAGAAGATTTCAGTTTCATACAACTCCGCGATGAAGACCAGATAAGCTTAATAGCGTGCACGACAGGCAAAACAAACGGATATTCACAGAAGTAATAATTATGTAGACCTTAGGGCAACATAGGCTTGTCCAGCAAGCATCAACAGAATAATTGTTAAGTTTGGTATTGTACACTTTCTGCCCTAAGGGGGAAAAGAAAGTGTATCGGTAAAATATAAAAGTGATGTGAAAATGGCATGAGTAGAGTACTTGTATAACGGTTCAATAGTAGCAAGTTAATTTTACAATTTAGCTTAAAGATTATACACAGTTTCGAGTGTTTGGATGAGCTGGAACAGGTTATGATTGGTATCTGAAGCATGATGACTCTTGTAGTGATTGTAAGTAGTGATACTGGTGAGCAATAAAGAGCAGTCATGAATAAAGTACATATAAAAGCGCAATGGGTGGGATTGAGGTAGGTAGTTACTTGGTGGGAAATATATTAACTAAGATGGGTACCTATGTGGGACAAGCTGCTCTCGTGACGATCGGTTAGAACTGAGCTGTCTTAAGAATGAGGTAGTATGTATGTTTAAGGCTTAGGTGATGGGATAATGATTATGTCGAATATCAAACCTTGTTGAGATACAATCCGACATGATTGCTACGAACTCTCAATTGAACCTTCACAATAGATTGATCAATTAACGCTTATGCAGAAAGCGTCTCTAAAGCCCATGCCATCAGATGGCATGGTTCTTGAATTGGTATTTCACAAGGCTGGTTCAAAGGCACAGTCAACTTAGTGTAAGTAAACTTCTGACCCACTGATATTGTGATACAGTGAATTATAAGTGAAATAATCTGTCTGTAAACAATTGTTGGAAAAATGACTTGTATCATGCGCAAAGTAGATGTCCTAACCAACTTGCCAAAACTATAGTTTGTTAACAAGAAATTTGTGGAGTGGTTGAAAAACGAGTTTTAATGACTCCAACCTAAGTGTATGTAAACTTCCGACTTCACCTGTATGTTATAGTGATATTTCCGTAAAAAAATGTGCTTTGTCTTTATGGGGTATTGTGTGTAGATTGAGGGACAAAAAAAAATGAAATAAGGCTGTAACGTAACAAAATGTGGTAAAAGTGAAGGGGTCTGAATGCTTTCCAAATGCACTGTATGCCACCTGGGCATTGAAGCAGACATCGTATACCATTAACAAAGGCTGCATATCAACTGCAATCATTTCTTTATTCAGTGTATTGATTTTCTCACTTTGTCCCTTATCCACTTCTTTCGTGTGAGGAGCCTGTCTAATGCCTGTTGTCGAGGGCCTGCGCTGCTCCCAGCAATGGTTTGGGTCTCACGGTGCCTACCTTTTCAAAGACCATGACAGTTATTCTGACCATTTGATATTTCAATTGTATACATATTCCATTATAAATAATAAATGAATGCATTTATTATGTTAAAATAGGTCATAAGAAACCTCAGGAAACCAAATGTAAATTGTAATTCCTCAGAAAATGTATTGATTGATCCAGAAGCACATGGAAAATAAGATGATAGTGTATTTTATGACTGTAAGACAACAGTTGCTGGCCTGTCCAAACTACTCCTAAACTATATTGAAACTAATTTAACACATAATAATAATAAATGTGGCCTAAAGACAATATCAAATTGACAATGGTCTGATGAGTGACTATTCTATTGTCAAATAGAGAATGAGGAGACTGATGAYCAGCGCAGCTTGCATTGACGGTGTGCATTGGCAAAGAAGCGAGGAGCTTACCAAATAGCACTTCTTCCATATCATCCCACAGAGGTCTATGCAGGCCAGACGTATTGATTGCTACGCCCTATCAGAAGGAGCAGATTCCAAGGTTTCTAATGAACCTTGCCAAATAACTCTACAAATTGCACGAATGGTCTCTGTTTCAAAATATAACTTTTTCCTAGATTAATTGTGGCTCTGTGCATTCCTCATCGGCAATAGAAATATAATTGATAATTTCTTCTGTTCCATTATATTCTTACTGTAAAATATGTGTGTTGACTGTGGTAGGGCAGGGCCTGTGATATCTGCTGAATGAACAAGTTGCTTTCATTGGCAAGGCACAGTCGTAGAATGGCATGGCACAGCCCTAGCCTTGGTACTAAAGCGCAGATAAATAAAACTCAAAACATGCTATTCTGTTCTTTTGAAATAATTAGCCTTGTATCATGTTTTTTATGACTTTCCCAAACAAAATATGAATGGATTTATTTGTGATTGTGTATATTAACACGAGAAAGGCAGCGAGCATCATAATGACTCAAAACAAAGTGTTTAGTTACTCTGCCTTGACTTTTCCTAAATATGTCTACATAACACACTGTCATTGTTTGAGTCTTAATATCACAAACTGAACTGGAGTTATAAGGAGTTCCTTTTTTGAATGGTTTCCCCCGGCCTGCTCCGCTCCGATAGTTGAATGTGCCATGCCCAGTTGATAATCACCTTGACAATTGCCTCAAATCTGAGCCTAAACTAAGGAATTTCACACATATAACAACAGATTAAGTAAACGAAGTATAGTATTATGTTGGAGAATGGGTGAGTTGATGCGAACGATGCGTAATTATGTAATCTCCAGTTGTGAATGAAGAACAGGGTATTCTTTTTGTATTTATTTATTTACACTTTAACTTCTGTATTTTTTTGTGGGTTTTGGTTTTTACACATAGCCTACAGTAACAAAGTAATGAAACATTTTATTATGTTCTTTGAAATATTTACATTCCATATTCTAATGTTACCTAACACCTTCATAAACACAACCAAWTGAAATTGGCATGAAGGGAGGTCCAACAAGGCCAGGCTTTTCTAGTTATTTATTAGACTGGTGGCTGTTGGTACTCCTCGAGGCCCGGCTATTCTACTGTTAAATATGCATACGGTCATTTAGACCTTCATGGCGCTTTAAGGATGAAATGGTCAGAAAGTTTTTTTCTTTTAGGATATTTATCTGAAAGTACCGCTAAAATACACATATTTAGGAAAAGTCAGGGACAGGTGTGTTCAAGGTTTTTATTGAAATCATTTTTTGAAATTACAAAATTGAAAGGGGTCAGATGAACTGTTTTAGCAGTTATAGTGTTAAGCATTGCACCTGTACTGCAACTGTAGCTCAATTCC
Source organism: Salvelinus sp. IW2-2015 (assembly GCF_002910315.2). Taxonomy (NCBI): domain Eukaryota; kingdom Metazoa; phylum Chordata; class Actinopteri; order Salmoniformes; family Salmonidae; genus Salvelinus; species Salvelinus sp. IW2-2015. Next base: position 47,744,157 of record NC_036866.1, read on the forward strand.
ACATCGGAAAGTGTGCATTTCACCACCACCTCATTTAACTTCTCAAAGTATTGCCMTGCCGGATTYCGCTGCTGTCGCTTCCCTGACTCTCTCTCTGCCATTTGAACAACAATGACGTGTGGAGCACTTTATATCCGTGGCCAATCATTTTAAATACTCACATCTCCTACTAATGTTACAGCATTGTTGCTGTATTTTCACCTTTATGATGATGATCGGGACCCAGAACTACACTGTGATTMAATTTTTGTGGGGAAAAAACACACAAAAAAAACAGTTTTTTGGTTAGGGATTTTTTTATGAACGTTAACAATCCCTCACACCCCAAACACACGTAACCGCACGCATCAGAGTTTCCATTAGCCAGTAATAGCCGGCTTTTGGCCGATTTTAAAACTAAATAAACAGAAAAGCCGATAAATAAAATTGGTGCCGGCCAATTGTCTGTGAGAAGAAGAAAATATCCCATTGCGAATTAATGCTTTTTAGCCCATTCATTGATGGAAATACCAGTCGACGTAAATACATTTGACTKGTCATGCTTATTTACATAGTTTTGCAGAATTAAATTGTTGCGTGTGTACAGTTTTCTTTCTGTATCTTATTTAGCACCCGTACAGCATACAGATACAGAGCCTTTGAGCGGAAAATCTGTCAGACATCCCCAGAGCAGCTACTACAGCATCTCAAATAGCACATGCATAGACGACGGCTTCATCAGCAGGCTTCATCAGCAGGCTTCATCAGCAGGCTTCATCAGCAGGCTTCATCAGCAGGCTTCACACACCACTTTGCAATGAGTTGGAGGTAGTATGCATTTTGAAAATATATACTTAATTGTAGCCTAGCCAAAATCAGACCATATCCATGGAGGCAATAATATATAATACTGGCAAGTTGCTTATCGAGGGGGTTGAGCTCCTGTGTCCCCTTTCCCCCCGCCTGGGGCACAAATACTTATATCTGTGTAAGGCTATGCGCCTTTTGGCCTCCACTTTTATGTCGGACCGCGTCTTTCTTTTTTTTTCTCCGACCTGAGCCAGCAGCATTCACAGCGTCCGTCACATGCTGCCACTCTAACGCCTTTTTGGCACACTGTGTCCACAAAACAATATATTTTTTTCTTGCTTCAACCTTCTCTACAAGAACTTCCATTTCACACTTGGTGAAATGTCTTTTTTTTAGCTTTTCTGTCGGGATTTGCCGTCATTGTCGTAATACAGTCACTATGGATGAATATTAGTTAGGGGCGTTTCACTGACTATTTATAGGCAACTATGGGCGTTTAAAGGGGTGGGACAAGACGCTCGCTCACGTGCGACAAATTTCGAGTTGATTGTGATTTATAAAGGGAAACCGGCGTGGAACGTGCGTGCGCACTGTTATAAATCTGAATATTTTTATGTTTCGTCTGTACGCCACCTTTTGACGTGAACCCACCACACAGTTTTATAAATGAGGCCCCACTCCATGGTCTTGTAGTTTTTTTTCACCATTTCAACGTGTGGGCCACGGCCTCGCATTCTCTGGTCTAATGTAATTGTAACTAATTTCATTAGTGAGTCCTTTTTAACTTCTTAAGGCACTCTGGCCTTGGAAGGCGTTCTGTCATGTTGACACAAACTTTAAGCTCACTTGGGCGTGGCTACTGACTGGGCACAAGTTTGCATGAAATACAATTCTCCTTTAGAAGTCTAAAATCACATTTTTATATTGTATTAACATCCTACTGGGTAGGAACTTCACAGCTAGAATGTGTTTCCTTCCTAAGTTACAGTGTTTACGTTATACAGTCTTTCTACCAATTTGAATGACATCACAAAATGGACATACATTTTCCATATTCCATCTCTCATCATTCCCAACATTCGGATGTTGAAATATGTTGTCCCAGTGTTCATTGTTTGATGTTGAAGTTTTAAGTGACCACTCTTCTGCAACACCCATACATTCAATTCTCCCTTACTAGATACCAAGAAAGAGAAAGTTCTCTCTAAAATGTATGACTGGCTGTTAAGTCGTAAAACAGGCCCAACCCCCCGCTTTCCTCTCCTGTGGGAGAGAGGGGGGGGTCTGGCTATCTGTCAGCCATTGCCAGTTGATCTGGCACCTTTGATCCTCACCAAGGAGAGAGAGTCATGACAGTTGTGGTGCATTGATGCTTCCTTTGTGACGTGTTGCTACTACGTTTGTGCTACTCTGCTTCTATGTTTGCTCTTATGTGCCGGTGTGTGGAAGCGATGACACGGAAGAGATTGTTTAATATGCTTTCCCAACTGCAAAGCCCTAAGCCTTACTCTGTCTTTTCTCTTTCTCTCTATTCCTTGTCTCTTCTCTTTTCTATCTCCCCCTCTACTTTCGCTCTCATCCCTCGACATCTCTCTGTTTGCTCCCTCTAGCTTTTTCTTAGTCTCTCTATCCCCCCTCTCTCTTATTAATCGTTCTCTTGTTCGCTTTGTTCTCTCCGTTCTGTTCCTCTCCCGTCATTTCCTCCAAGCGGTCTTCTCTCATTCTACTCTGGTACGCCTCCATGCCCCCTAAGCCTCTTCCCCAGAGCTGTGAGGATGTAATGCCAGCAGAGAGAGAGTGACAGGGAGTGCATCCCAAATGGCACCCTATTTCCTATGTTGTGCACTACTTTGACCAGGGTYTGTAGTGCACTGTATCTGAAATAGGGTCCAATTTGGGACACTCCCCAGGTTGAAGTAACAGTTACTGGCTGTATAGTTCTGCACATCCTGTAGAGTGGAGACTCTCAATGCATAGGGCATGAGGATGTATAGAAAACACATACAAAAATGTGTGTTTATTTTTTGTGTGTCCAATAGTCCTGAGATACTGTGCTGTCACAATGCATATTGTTGCTGTCGGATGGAAACCTAACCCCCAAAAGGCAATTTTTCATTTCAACATTAATGAACTTAGCATAACGGAAATTCATAATTTTACTATGTTCTGGGTCAGATATTCACACGTCACTTAAACAATTGCTGTTTTTCCCAACAACCAAAAAACCTATACATTTGAGTTACGCGTTTTCCGCATATTATACAGTATATGGCGATACATGGYTTTCTTATCATTGATTAGAACAGGCCAAGTCTGAACCAGTGAGWGGATCACCATTTTTGCTATAATCCTCCATTCATTGACAATCATTTAATATTATTTTATCATGTGAATCATTTATAAAGTGTATACTCATGATTAACTAAGACATGATTGGTCTACTTGACAATGGTTGCAATTGCTATTAATATAATAATTCACTTCGTTACCTACCTTCCAGTAGTAGCACACTCAGGGCTGTAGCCACAGGCAACCACCCCTAAACTTTCCGTTCCAACCAATATTTTACTTTTAAATCCACAAATAAAGTGTTATGTGTAGTTATGTTATGAGTAGAGAAGAAGGTAGACACTTGATCTGAATTAAAACCCGCTGCTTCACTCATTCTCCCTCTGGCCCGCTGCCTACCGATGGTGCACGCATAGCCAAATGACCCTGTCTCATTTAAACCTATAGACTGATCTGTTTGTGTGTGCATCCATTTCTACTTTAAATAAAAGCTAGCTAGAGGATGGTTGAAATGTCTCCATCGGGCTACATTATGTGATACATGGGTTATCGGTGTGATACAGCCCATTTCTCCTTCAGCTGACTTGCACATGTCGTCCAGCGCAGGTAGTCTTCAATGAACACTGACATCAAAAGTTCCATAGGCTGTAAAGTTTCAGTTACGGTCTCATTCAAAGTTGACTTAATTTCTTTCAGTGTGCTCATAAAAAGGTATATGGTAGACTTGAGACATTGGAATAGCATTAATGAAAATTAATTCCACTATCATGTCAAGTACATGTGACGGTGAATGCCTACAAACAGATATTTACACGTAGTGTGATATTTCATTTTTTTAAATATCAAGGAGGATCAGGTAAGTGTTTATAACAATCAATATCGAAATGCAATTATTAATTATGTTAATCAATTGACATTAATTAACATAAACCCATTTAGCATCTCCTGGCTTCCACACACAGCCTACAAGCCACTGATGCAGACCTTTGGAACATCTAYATTTGAAAAATAAGTCAATGTAATATAGCCTTTATAGTATGAAGAATACAATTGAACAAAGCTGAATGAAATAGAAAGGATATTTTCTTCAAACGATTTGAGGGAGTGCGCACATGCGGTTATTCTGTGTTGAGGGGTTAACAAAGAAATAGGTATTCCTATATGCTTAATTTAGAGTTAGTGTAACTTTAGTTCTTCTACAAATGTTGGGCTATATGTTTAGATTTGTAATACATTGTAAGGCTGCATGATGCAACTCTAATGATGATTTKAAAAAAGTTGCTTGAAAGGCATGAGCTTTGTTTTTTTGCGCAGGCTGTACACACTACATCAGTCACTCATTCACAATTTGACAAGCACTTGATAATGTCTAGAATTTCACRGTGGCATCCCCTTTTGTGTTGCTGTAATGCACCCTAAAAGAATCCATGCCTTTTGCGGCCAGTGGCTGATGTGCGCTTCTCCCTGAGTGCTGCACGCATGTGATCGGGTCTTTCTCACAGGCTACAAGTGAAGACAGACACATCAGGGACGCAAATGCGTGCTTCATCCAATTCCGAGGTGCATATTGAAGATAATGGATGCATTTACTTTTTGTCAGCCAACAATATGCGTAGGCTTAACGAACAGCAAAAGCACTAGCCCATGTCAAACTACTATCCCCATAATACAAAGGTCGACCTATTCTATTCGGGGCGAGAATTMTTTTTCTTCCAAACATAGTCTGGGACAGTTGCGATAGATCCCAAATGAATACCACCACTAGGATCACATTTTACGCAATGTGGCTGACRCAATAGATCAGAACATTTAGCTTAAAAAGTAAAGGCTATTTCTTCACATTATAAGCGCAGCAATGCGCACATGGTAGTAGGCTATAAGCGCAAATGTTCTATTAGAGGAAAACACCATTATATAAAATGACAGCAAATGTGATTATGAATGTAATGATTTTATTATAAAGGTGCATTTTTATGGTAAAAATGTTCTTCCCTAAACTTGAAACTCACGCACTGCTAATGTATGCCAGTTAGGCTCTACACCTCTTTTAAAGTGCATTATTGTGCTTAATTTTAAGAAGTTATTTGGCTACTTTAGTTGTGATACAAACCTTACCAAAACATATAGGCCTATGGGCTAGGATACATGACGTATGCGACCATGATTCGAAAAAGTAGCAAAAAAAAGGAATTGTTTCTTATGCTGGACATCATTGTGGACATCAAGTGATAATATTTAATTCACAGGTGATAGGCTGATATTGTCACCCATCAGACTATTCATGATTTAATCTTGTCTCTACATATACTAAATAATGTGTGTGACATCTGTTTTGATTTAGAATGGAGCATTCTATGAAACAGTGTCAGTGGGAAAAAATATATGTTATCTATGCACTTCAATAGCGAATGGAGGCCGCTTTTCTCTGTGGTTTATTTTCATGCCAGCCAGGTAGGCTATACTCCTGTTGTAAATATAARCAATGTGCTTAACATTAGGAAAGTTGAGAAATAYATATAGTAGGCCTAGCTTATAGTAGAGGCCATCACCCTAAGTTTGTTTTATTCACTGCTTTAGCACACTCTGCCAACCCGGATGTTCTAGCCAAAAATTATGAAATCTCCATCCCTAACTACAACATTTTCAGACAAGATAGAACGGCCAAAGAGGGCGGTGTTGCAATCKACTGCAAAGATAGCCTGCAGAGTTCTGTCCTACTATCCAGGTCTGTACCCAAACAATTTGAACGTCTACTTTTAAAAATCCACCTCTCTAAAAACAAGTCTCTCCGTTGCCGCCTGCTATAGACCACCCTCTGCCCCCAGCTGTGTTCTGGACACCATATGTGAACTGATTGCACCCCCCATCTATCTTCAGAGCTCGTGCTGCTAGGCGACCTAAACTGGAACATGCTTAACACCCCAGCCATCCTACAATCTAAGCTTGATGCCCTCAATCTCACAMAAATTATCAATGAACCTACCAGGTACCACCCCAAAGCCGTAAACACGGGCACCCTCATAGATATCATCCTAACCAACTTGCCCTCTAAATACACATCTGCTGTTTTCAACCAAGATCTCAGCGATCACTGCCTCATTGCCTGCATCCGTAATGGGTCAGCGGTCAAACGACCTCCACTCATCACTGTCAAACGCTCCCTGAAACACTTCAGCGAGCAGGGCTTTCTAATTACCTTTCCTTGTTATCCTTAATATTATTTATCTCATCCCTTCAGTAGAGGATGCCTGGTAATTTTTTTTTAAAATGCCTTCCTCACCATCTTAAATAAGGCATGCCCCATTCAAGAAATTTAGAACCAGGAACAATATAGCCCTTGGTTCTCTCCAGACCTGACTGCCCTTAACCAACACAAAAACTCCTAGGCTTCTGCGATTAGCATCGAACAGCCCCCATGATATGCAACTTTTCAGGGAACCTAAAACCAATATACACAGGCAGTTAGAAAAGCGTATGGCTATCTTTTTCAACAGAAATGTTCTTCCTGCAACACAAACTCAAAGTCTTGGGGACACTGTGTAAAGTTCCAGGGAGAATAAGAACACCTCCTCCCATGCTCCACTGCACTGAGTGATAATGGAAACACTTTCACACCTGTATAATCCACTATAATTTGAATTTCAATATTAAGCATTTTTCTATCGGCTGGCCATCTTCCACCTGGCTACCCCTACCCCGTCAACAGCACTGCACCCCCCACAGCAACTCTGCCCCAAGCCTTCCCCATTTCCTTCTCCCAATCCATCAGCTGAGTCTGTAAAAGAGCTGCAAAATCAGTGAACCTACAAAATCAGCCGTGCTAGACAATCTGTTACACTTTTTTCTAAAATCATCTGCCAAAATTATTGCATGCACCCATATTACTAGCCTTCTTTAACCTCTCTTCGCTGTTCGTCTGGATTCCAATGATTGGAAAGCAGCTGCGGTCAACCCCCTCTTCAAAGGGGGCGACACTCTTTGACCCAACGACTTCACAGACCTATATCTATCCTACCTGCCTGTCTAAGGTCTTCGAAAGTCAATCACCACATCCTGTCAATCACCACATCCTCATCGGCAGACTCGATAGCCTAGTGTTTCTTCAAATGATTGCCTCGCCTGGTTCACCAACTACTTCTCTGATAGAGTTCGTGTGTCAAATCGAGTTGCCTGCTTTCGTGCCTCTGCTTCTCTATGGGGGTGCCACAGGGTTTCAATTCTATGACCGACTCTCTTCTCTGTATACATCAATGCATGTCCTCTTGGCTGATGGTCTGCTTATCCACCTCTACGCAGACGACCCATTCTTTTATTCTTGTCCTTCTTTGGACACTGTTTTAACAACCTCCAGACAGCTTCAATGCATACAACTCTCCTTCCGTGGCCTCCAATTGCTCTTAAATCAAATAAAACTAAATGTCTGCCTTCACACCATCGCTGCTGCACCTGCCCGCCGGTCCAACATCACTACTCTGGACGGTTCTGACTTAGAATATGTGGACATACTACAAATACCTAGGTTGTCTGGTTAGACTGTAAACTCTCCTTCCAGACTCACATCAAATATCTCAATCCAAAGTTAAATCTAGGAATCGCTTCCTATTTCGCTCAACAAGATCCTTCACTCATGCTGCCAAACATACCTTGTTAAACTGACCATCCTACGATCCTTGACTTCGGCGATGTCATTACAAAATAGCTCCAATACCCTACTCAATAAATTGGATGCAGTCTATCACAGTGCCATCCGTTTTGTCACCAAGCCCCATTACTACCACCACTGTGACCTGTACGCTCTCGTTGTTGGCCCTCGCTTCATACTCGTCACCAAACCCACTGGCTACAGGTTATCTACAAGTCTCTGCTAGTAAAGCCCCGCCTTATCTCAGCTCGCTGGTCACCATAGCAGCACCCACCGTAGCACGTGCTCCAGCAGGTTATATCTTCTCTGGTCACCTCAAAACCAATTCTTCCTTTGGGCGCCTTCCTTCCAGTTCTCTGCTGCCATGACTGGAAGAACTGCAAAAATCTCTGAAGCTGGAGACACTTATCTCCTCACTAGCTTTAACTCCAGCTGTCAGAGCAGCTCACAGATTACTGCACCTGTACATAGCCCATTCTATAATTAGTCCCAAACAACTACCTCTTCCCCTACTGTATTTATGTTATTGTTTTTGCTCCTTTGCACCCCATATTTCTGTTTCTACTTGCATCATTCCTTCCACTGCAAATCTACATTCCAGTGTTTACTTGCTATATTGTATTTACCTCGCCATCCGAGGCCTTTTTTTGGCCTTCTTCCCTATTTCATCCTCATTTGCTCACATTGTATATAGACTTATTTTTCTACTGTATTATTGACTGAATGTTTTGTTTATTCCATGTGTAACTCTGTGTTGTTGTATGTGTCAAATTGCCATGCTTTATCTTGGCCAGGTCGCAGTTGCAAATGAGAACTTGTTCTCAACTAGCCTACCTGGTTAAATAAAGGTGAAATAAAAAAATAAAAAGCTGACCATAATTCTATCCTCCTGATTCCTGCTTACAAGCAAAAATTAAAGCAGGAAGCACCAGTGACTAGATCAATAAAAAAGTGGTCAGAAGAAGAAGATGCTAAGCTACAAGACTGTTTTGCTAGCACAGACTGGAATATGTTCCAGGATTCCTCCGATGGYGTTGAGGAGTACACCACATCAGTCATTGGCTTCAGCAATAAGTGCATTGATGTCATCTCCACAGTGACCGTACGTACATACCCCAAACAGAAGCCATTGATTACAGGCAACATCCGCACTGAGCTAAAGGCAAGAGTTGCCACTTTAAAGGAGCGGGACTCTAACCCGGAAGCTTATAAGAAATTCCGCTATGCCCTCCGACGAACCATCAAACAGCCAAAGCGTCAACATAGGACTAAGATTGAATCATACTATCAATCAATCAATCAATCAAATGTATTTATAAAGCCCTTCTTACATCAGCTGATGTCACAAAGTGCTGTTCAGAAACCCAGCCTAAAACACCAAACTGCAAGCAATGCAGGTGTAGAAGCACGGTGGCTAGGAAAAACTCCCTAGAAAGGCCAGAACGTAGCAATRAACCTAGAGAGGAACCAGGCTATGAGGGGTGGCTAGTCCTCTTCTGGCTGTGCCGGGTGGAGATTATAACAKWACATGGCCAAGATGTTCAAATGTTCATAGATGACCAGCAGGGTCAAATAATAATAATCACAGTGGTTGTCGAGGGTGCAACAGGTCAGCACATCAGGAGTAAATGTGAGTTGGCTTTTCATAGCCGATCATTCAGAGTATCTCTACCGCTCCTGCTGTCTCTAGAGAGTTGAAAACAGCAGGTCTGGGACAGGTAGCACGTCCGGTGAACAGGTCAGGGTTCCATATCCGCAGGCAGAACAGTTGAAACTGGAACAGCAGCACGGCCAGGTGGACTGGGGACAGCAAGGAGTCATCAGGCCAGATTGTCCTGAGGCATTGTCCTAGGGCTCTACACCGGCTCTGACGCTCGTYGGATGTGGCATGGCTTGCAAACCATTACAGACTACGAAGGGAAGCACAGCCGAGTGCTGCCCAGTGACACGAGCCTACCAAACGAGCTAAATAACACTGAAACATGCATGAGAGCACCAGTTGTTCCTGAAGACTGTGTGATCGAGCTCTCTGCAGCCGATGTGAGTTAGACCTTTAAACAGGTCAACATTCACAAGGCCGCATGGCTAGATGGATTACCAGGACGTGTACTGCGAGCATGCGCTGACCAACTGGCAAGTGTCGGACATTTTCAAACTCTCCCTGTCCGAGTCTGTAATACCAACATGTTTTAAGCACACTACCATAGTGCCTGTGCCCAAGAACACTAAGGTAACCTGCCTAAATGACTACCAACCCGTAGCACTCACGTCTGTAGCTATGAAGTGCTTTGAAAGGCTGGTCACGGCTCACATCAACACCATTATCCCAGAAACCCTAGACCCACTCCAATTTGCATACCGCCCCAACAGATCCACAGATGATGCCATCTCTATTGCACTCCACACTGCCCTTTCCCACCTGGACAAAAGGAACACCTATGTCAGAATGCTATTCATAGACTACAGCTCAGCGTTCAAAACCATAGTACCCTCAAAGCTCATCAATAAGCTAAGGACCCTGGGACTAAACACATCCCGCAGCAACTGGATCCTGGACTTCCTGACGGGCCGCCCCCGGGTGATAAGCGTAGGTAACAACACAGCCSCCACGCTGATCCTCAACACAGGGGCCCCTCAGGGGTCCGTGCTCAGTCCCCTCCTGTACTCCCTGTTCACTGACTGCACGGCCAGGCACGACTCCAACACCATCATTAAGTTTGCCGATGACACGAGTGGTAGGCCTGATCACCGACAACGACGAGACAGCCTATAGGGAGGTCAGAGGCTGGGCAGTGTGGTGCCAGGACAACAACCTCTCCCTCAACGTGATCAAGACAAAGGAGATGATTGTGGACTACAGGAAAAAGAAGACCGAGCACGCCCCCATTCTCATCGACAGGGCTACAGTGGAACAAGTTGAGCGCTTCAAGTTCCTTGGTGTCCACATCACTAACAAACTAACATGGCCCAYGCACACAAAGACAGTCGTGAAGATGGCCGAACAAAAACTATTCCCCCTCAGGAGACTGAAAAGATTTGGCATGGGTCCTCAGATCCTCAAAAGGTTCTACAGCTGCACCATCGAGAGCATCCTGACTAGTTGCATCACTTCCTGGTAAGGCAGCTGCTCAGCCTCCAACCGCAAGGCACTACAGAGGGTAGTGCGAACGGCCCAGTTCTTCACTGGCGCCAAGCTTCCTGCCATCCAGGACCTTTATACCAGGCGGTGTCAGAGGAAAGCCCTAAAAATTGTCGAAGACTCCAGCCACCCTAGTCATAGGCTGTTCTCTCTGCTACCGCACGGCAAGCGGTACCGGAGCGCCAAGTCTAGGTCCAAGATGCTTCTAAACCCCAAATCCATAAGACTCCTGAACACCTAATCTAATGGCTACCCAGACTATTTGCATTGCCCTCCCCTCACCTTTACACTGCTGCTACTCTCTGTTGTTATCATCTATGCATAGTCACTTTAATAACTCTACCTTCATGTCCATATTACCTCAACTAATCGGTGCCCCCGCACATTGACTTTGTACCGGTAACACCCTGTATATAGTCTCGCTATTGTTATTTTACTGCTGCTCTTTAATTACTTGTTACTTTTATTTCTTATTCTTATCCGTAAGCATTTCACTGTAAGGTCTACACCTGTTGTATTTGGTGCGTGTGACTAATAAAATTAGATTTGAGAATGCAATTATTTTATTCTGAAATAGACTAGATTTTCTTCCTATCATGCTTCTTTAGACCTGTCTAAAATAAATAATGGATTTATTGTGACGGTGTAGGCTATGGATTTATTTTTTGACTTTTTAAAATGACTTGTAGGCTATGTGTGGAAGCCAGGAGATGCTAAATGTGTTTATGTTATTTAACGGTCAATTACCGTGAGACCGACAGTTATTTGCTTGACATTTACCGATCGACAACATTTTGTGACCGCCACAGCCCTATTCCCAACGCTGGAGAAAGCGCTCACTGACGATTCAGTTCTGCACATTGGAGAGTGCCACTGCAGCAGCCGCCGCCCGCCCCCGATAGCAGCGCTTTTGACAGAGGAGTGGGAACTGTGTGCTACACAGACAGAAATGTTTGCCATGGCAGAAGGCTGCTGGAAGAGAGAATGCCATTTGATTTTGATTTGATTATTGTTCCCTTGTCATTCCCCTTTCCCTAAACCTTAAAATTGTACATTTATAGGGAATTAACCAAAACCTTTATTTTTCAACTGCAATTTCACATAAAGTCTCCTGATTATTATACACCACAGGCCTATACTTTTATTTGACCAAAACAACCAGGTAACAATTTTATAAGGGCTTTATCGTGTGTGGCGTACAGCAGGTCAGCCACCAGGGGGAGACTCGTTGAGGCCTGGTGAACAGACGGAGTATACATCACGAGGCGATGGCTCCATCTGCTGGACGTTCCAGGTCTCGACGGGATCTCCGCCCAGGACTAATTGGGGCTGATTGGGGATTGGTGAGTAATCAAGGGCTGATTGCTCACCAGCTGTACAAGTCCATAAAGCTGCCAGAAGGGCAGCACACAGAGGAGAGACTGGGGGAGGAAAGGACTCCCATATAGTTGAGGATGGTACCAGAGGTAACAGGAGGGAGTTCAGTTGTTGATCCCCACAGGATACAGCAAGACCCGGAGCCCAGAAGACGGTATCCTGGAGAGGGTCTCTTGGGGGAGACCTTTTCTTTTGAATTATTAGTTTATTAAACACCTTTGAAACTGAGCTAATCCTAAACTGTCCGTGTCTGATCTGTGTAAACGTTTTGACCCAATCCCCTGGTCTGCCACAAGTGGTGGAGAATTCTGGGCACTCTGACAAAGTGGTCAGATCAGGGTTGACGTTTACCCAGCATCAGCATGGACGAGTTGATAGCTCAGTTCATCCGGGCCCAACAGGCGTTGCAGGAACGAACGCTGGAGGAACAGCGGCTACAAAATGTCCGCCTCATTGAGGAAATCAGGAAGCTACAAGGAGGAGTGTCTACTGAATCACATTCAAACCAGTTTTTAATCAAGCTAACTGAAGATGACGACATCGAAAACCTACCTCTGTACGTTTGAACGGACAGCACTATGGGAAGGATGGCCAAGGCAGAAGTGGGCCAGTCTGCTGGCTCCGTTCCTCTCTGGGAATGCCCAAAAGGCCTATTGCGACCTGAACGATGAACAGGCGGCTAACTACGACGGACTCAAACGGGAGATTCTCAGCCGCTACGGGTACAGCCTGGCGCATGCTTGGACGTATAGACTACTCTCAAATAGTCGGTCGTTGATCTTTTGTCAGTTTCCCCCACCAGCTTTATTTTAGGACTCGTGTGGGGCTGTCCTCCTCCACTATGGCCAAGTGGCGGCGTTTGAGGTTGGCCAGTATGGTTGTGCATAAGGATGCGCTGTCCTCTTTCGGACAGCAGCTCAATCAGGGTGACCATAGACATTCGAAATGTCCTCTGCCGTGTTTCATTGCTTTGCGGTGAAATCAAGGTTACGTCCATTTTTTCCCAGTGTAGGGTCTGAGAGGTGTCTGGCTGCAGGCACAGTGCAACAGATGGGTTCTTGTTTGAGAGCGGCGTTGATGCACAGCTGTAAGGTATGCCCAGCACTTCTGACTCCTTTAACGTCTGCCCATTCCTCCTCCTGCGCCAGTATATCTGCACACAAAATCATGCTTGCGGCATTATCATGTACCACAGTGACCCTTTTAGGTCCTGGGATTTTGTATGCGTCTGCAACTTCTCCAAGTCTCTGTGCAAGGTTGGCTGTGGTGTGATTCTTCACCATTTGTTTTGTCTCCCGCACAAGCCACTGCAGTCCCCAGGCCTCGGTAATGAAATGTGCAGTGACAGTCATGTAAGACTCGCCCTCCGTGAGGTCCACGTCGGTTGTGAAACTTACTGCCTGGATATTTTTTGTTGATACATTCCAAAACCTTCTCTTTTTTTGTTATCATATTTTGCGGTCAGCGCATACATAAGTCTCTCTCTTGGGAACAGTATAACACGGCTCCAAGATGTTCATAATCTTCTTAGATCCCACACCCTCCTGTCCAGGGCAATGAAGTCCACAATACTATCAGTTTATCTCTTTTTCTTTTTTTCTGAGATGTGGGGCTTCAGATCCAAGGTGGTTTGGGTTAAACCCCCTAATCCCATAACACCCCCACCACTTACTCGCCCACCCTCTTTCAGACCCAGGGTCCACCAAAGCAATTTTGTTATTACTTTGTAATAGGCCCATTCAATTTGGAAATATTCACCTGTCATTGTTTTTGCATGCAACTACAAAAACAAAGTAGCCCGGGCTAATTTATTGTTTTCAAGTGGTATGTCATATTTGTTTGTAGAACTATGGTATCTTCCTGCTGTTTGCGGAGATGCATTACACTTCGAAATTTGACGTTTGGAGAAACGTGGATAAACATCACATTCTACAGTGAGACTGTAAGAGCTTGTTGTATCCTGAGCCTATTTCTGTCAGTGTGTGTCAGCCAGTGCTGCAGCCTCAGCAGCATGGGCAATTTCTCAATGTCACTTAGGCATTAGGTACACTCTCTTCTATAGGCATCAGGTAGTCCAGACACATACAGCACAGCTTTCCAGGGGAGGGGATCAACCTAGGCACTGCACAGAATCTTATGTCCAAAGTAACTACTCATTAAATGATTAAGATGAGTGAAATTGCACAGTGGCTTGCTCAGGCTGATCCCTCTGAATGTCTTTTGACTAACACTTGGACACAAAGAGCCCTTCCAACCATTTATACTTAAGAGTGTAATGTTCTTCTAAACAATGAACCTTGTACCCGGGTTGACTAAATGTAATGTGATTACSTCTCTCTCGCTTTCTCTCACTCACTCATGCACGGTCGCTCGCGCACACACACTTGCACACACTTACTTTACACACACCGTGTTACTATGTAACTGAAGCCGTATGGAAATTGTGTTGGAACAATATTCTCAAGCATCCAGGAGTTATTGGAATAAAACAATGATTGATTATTTGGTTTGGGTAAATTACATAATTTCCTTGCACGCACCAGGCTGACCGTGTTTACAGATGCCTGCCAAATATCACAACACCTGGTTAGCTCATATCAGATAATGACATCTACAGTACCGGTTTCCATTGAACTAAATGTTGCACACTGTTCTGTCGTACTGAAGCCCCTGGAACAATACGTGTGATCTCTCTAGCCAAGGGATGGGCAACTCCTCGTGGGACTGATTGGTGTTACATGTTTTCCCCCAGCCCTAGCTAATACACCTGAGTAAACTAATTGTGTTCTAAACTGAAGACAATGATCAGACGATTATTGGGAGTCGGTGACAAATTAGTGACAAAGAAACAATTGTATTCTTATTATATGTATTATTATATCGCTAATGGTTGGATTATACATGATAACATGTTTCTACCTGGATGTTTTAAACCAACACCTCATCATCATGGTTAGTTGCCCTGGTGAAATGCTACAGACCATACTGCAGATGTGGGAGATGTGACAGGAATGTTATTTTTCTGTTGTTGCCATGGTGAGGTGGTGTTGCTGGGCCCTGGCATGTTGTCATGGTGGAGAGAGAGAGAGAGAGGAGTTTAAGAAAGACAAGGATGGAATGAGTAATAGGAGGAGAGGAAAATAAGGGAAAGAGAATGGGGAAGGTAGAGATGGATTGAAATGGACTGACAGAGAGACGGGTTGGAAGAGAGCGGGAGGGATAAGAAAGAGGGAATGGAAAGAGAGAGGGACAAGGAGAGACAAAGAGCGAGGGAGATTGAGGGAGAAGAAATAGAGGGATAAGGGAAATTTGAGTGAGATGAGGGTGAATTGAAAGAGGGAGAGAGAGAAGATAGAGGGGGAGAGAATGAGGGATGAGGAGAAAGAGAGAAAAAGAGGGAGGGGGAATTGAGAATGCTCTTATTGACACTCGCTCGGCTCCTTGTCTCTTATCGCAATGGTGTTCTGGTTGATCAGTGGTGAAAAGGATGCCGAGCGAGGACTGGGGACAGAGTGCAGAAAGCGAGTGTGTGTGTGTGTGTGTGTGTGTGTGTGTGTGTGTGTGTGTGTGTGTGTGTGTGTGTGTGTGTGTGTGTGTGTGTGTGCGTGCACATGTATGTTTGTGCGCACGTTGGCTGTAGCAATAGAGATCTAAACCAGGAAATGTATTACCCATCACACTTCCCTTTTCAGGGAAGTTAGGAACCAATTCTTAACAGGCAGTTAAGAAAGCAAACGCTAGCTTTTTCAAACAGAAATATGCATCCTGTAGCACAAACTCAAAAAAGTTCTGGGACACTGTAAAGTCCATGGAGAATAAGAGCACCTCCTCCCAGCTGCTCACTGCACTGAGGTTTGGAAACACTGTCACCACCGATAAATCCACAATAATTGAGAATTTCAATAAGGATTTTTCTACGGCTGGCCATGCTTTCCACCTGGCTACCCCTACCCCGGTCAACAGCCCTGCACCCCCCACAGCAACTCGCCCAAGCCTCCCCCATTTCTCCTTCATCCAAATCCAGATAGCTGATGTTCTGAAAGAGCTGCAAAATCTGGACCCCTACAAATCATCCGGCCTAGAATATCTGGACCCTCTCTTTCTAAAATGATCAGCCAAAATTGTTGCAACCCCTATTACTAGCCTGTTCAACCTCACTTTCGTATCGTCTGAGATCCCCAAAGATTGGAAAGCTGCCGCGATCATCCCCCTCTTCAAAGGGGGAGACACTCTAGACCCAAAACCCGCTAACAACTGTATATCCTATCGCTACCCTGCCCTTTCTAAGGTCTTCGAAAGCCAAGTTAACAAACAGATCACCGACACATTTTCGAATCCCACCATACCTTCTCCGCTATGCAACAGGTCCTAAACGATATCATAACACCATCGATAAGAGACAATACTGTGCAGCTGTATTCTTCGACCTAGCCAAGGCTTTTTGACTATGTCAATCACCACATTCTTACCGGCAGACTCAACAGCCTTGGTGTCTCAAATTACTGCTCGCCTGGTTCACCAACTACTTCTTCTGATAGAGTTCAGTGTCAAATCAGAGGGCCTGTGGCCCTAGTCTCTATGGGTGCGCCATAGGGTTTCAATTCTCGGCCGACTCTCTTCTCTGTATACATCAATGATGTCGCCTCTTGCTGTTGGTGATTCTCTGATCCACCTCTACGCAGACGACACTATTTTGTATACTTCTGGCTTCTTGGACACTGTGTGTTACTAACCTACCAGACGAGCTTCAAGCCGTACAACTCTCCTTCCGTGGCCTCCAACTGCTCTTAAATGCAAGTAAAAACAAATCATGCCGATCCTCCGCATGCCGATCACCGATCGCTGCCCGCACCTGCCCGCCCGTCCAGCATCACTACTCTGGACGCGTTCTGACTTAATATTGTGGACAACTACAAATACCTAGGTGTCTGGGTTAGACTGTAAACTCTCCTTCCAGACTCACATTAAGCATCTCCAATCCAAAATTAAATATAGAATTGGCTTCCTATTTCGCAACAAAAGCATCCTTCTGACTTTGTTGCGACTATCCTACCGATCCTTGACTTCGGTGATGTCATTTACAAAATAGCCTCCAACACTCTACTCAGCAAATTGGATATAGTCTAACAGTGCCATCCGTTTTGTCACCAAAGCCCCATATACTGCCCACCACTGTGACCTGTATGCTCTCGTTGGCTGGCCCTCGTTCATACTCGTGCCAAACCCACTGGCTCCAGGTCATCTAAAGTTCTTTGCTAGGTAAAGCCCCACCTATACTCAGCTCACTGGTCACCATAGCAGCACCCACTCGTAGCACGCGCTCCAGCAGGTATATTTCACTGGTCACCCCAAAAGCCATTCCTCCTTTGTCCGCCTTTCCTTCCAGTTCCTGCTGCCAATGACTGGAACGAACTGCAAAAAATCACTGAAGCTGGAGACTCATATCTCCCTCACTAACTTAGCACCAGCTGTCAGAGCAGCTCACAGATCACTGCACCTGTACATAGCACTCTGTAAAATGCCCATCCAACTACCTCATCCCATACTGTTATTTATTTATTTTGCTCCTTTGCAACCCAGTATTACTCTACTTGCACATTCATCTTGCTGCCACATCTATCACTCCAGTGTTTACATGCCTAATGTAAGATGCTGCCACTATGGCCTATTTATTGCCTTACCTCCATTATCTTACCTCATTTGCACATACTGTATATAGACTTTTTCTATAGTATTATTGACTGTATGTTAGTTTATTCCATGTGTAACTCTGTGTTGTTGTTTGTGTCGCACTGCTTTATCTTGGCCAGGCCTCAGTTGTTCAACTAGCCTACCTGTTTAAATAAAAGTGAAATAAATAAAATAGAAAATAAGATCCAGCCGGTTTCATTTTCAGTAAAGAACGTGTAGAGACTATGTCAGGGTTGGGCAACTTTGATGTGGGTGTGGGTCACAAAAAATCTGCACTCATCGAAGGAGGTCTGCGTACCCACATATGTAGTCAGAGACGGTCCTAGCCTTCTGGTGGACCCTTAGCGAAAGAAATGTTTCCCCCACCTTGCGAGAAAAACATTCCTTCATACATACAAAGGCATACACACGCTATGCATGCAGCCACACATGCATATACACATGTACAGTGCTTTTGCCATCCTTTGACCTTTTCCACGTTTTGTTATGTCATCACCTGAATTTAAAATGGATTAAATGTAGATGTTTTTGTCATTGGCCTATACACAATACCCCATACTGTCAAAGTGGAATTATGTTTTTTTAAATGTCTTGAGTCATTAAGTATTCAACCCCTTTGTTATGGCAAGCCTAAATAAGTTCAGCAGTACAAATTTGCCTAAGTCACATAATAAGTTGCGTGAACTATGAACTATAATGGTATTTAACATGATTTTTGAATGTCTACGGACAATTTCTTCGACCTTATGGCTTGGTTTTTGCTCTGACAAGCGCTATCAACTGTGAGACCTTATAAAGACAGATGTATGCCTTTCCAAATCATGCCCAATCAATTTAATTTACCACAGGTGGACTCCAATCAAGTTCTAGAAACATCTTAAGGATGATCAATGTAAACAAGATCTGAGCCGAGTCTCATACCAATGGATCTGAATAGTTATGTATATAAAGTATTTTTTATAACAAAAAATGTAAATATATATTTACTAACATTTCTAAAAACCTGTTTTTGCTTTGTCATTATGGGGTATTGTGTGTAGATTGATAAACAAATATATATTGAATCCATTTTAGAATAAGGCTGTAACTTAACAAAATGTTGAAAAAGGGAAGGGGTCTGAATACTCTCCAAATGCACTGTATATAAAAGTATGTGGACACCCCTTCAAATTAGTGGATTTGTGGACACATTACTGACAGGTGTTTAAAATCAAGCACACAGCCATGCAATCTCGATAGACAAACATTGGCAGTAGAATGGCATTACTGAAGAGCTCAGTGACTTTCAACGTGGCACCGTCATCGGATGACTTTCCAACAAGTCAGTCGCCAAATTCCTGCCCTGCTAGACCTGCACCGGTCAACTTTAAGTGCTGTTATTGTGAAGTGGAAATGTCTAGGAGTAACAACGGCTCAGCCGCGCAGTGGTAGGCCACACTAGCTCACAGAACGGGACCGCCGAGTGCTGAAACATGTAACATGTAAAAATCGTTTGTCCTCGGTTGCAACACTACCAAGTTCCAAACTTCCTCTGGAAGCAACATCAGCACAAGAACTGTTCGTCTGGAGCTTCATGAAATAGGTTTCCATGGCCGAGCAGCCGCACACAAGCCTAAGATCACCATGTGCAATGCCAAGCGTTGGCTGGAGTAGTGGAAACGCGGTTTCTGTAGTGATGAATCAAGCTTCAACATCTGTCAGTCCAATGGATTAATCTGTGTTTGGCGGATGCCAGGAGAATGCTACCTGCCCGAATGCATAGTGCCAACTGTAAAGTTTGGAGGAGGAGGAATAATGGTCTGGGACTATTTTTCATGGTTCGGGCTAGGCCCCTTAGTTCCAGTGAAGGCATATCTTATTGCTAAAGCGTACAATGACATTCTAGATGATTCTGTGCTTCCAACTTTGTGGCAACCGTTTGGGGAAGGCCCTTTTCTGTTTTAGCATGACAATGCCCCCATGCACAAAGCGAGGTCAATACAAAAATGGTTTGTCGACATCGGTGTGGAAGAATTTGACTTGCCTGTACTGAGCCCTGACCTCAATCCCATCGAACACCTTTGGAATGAATTGGAACGCCGACTGCGAGCCAGGCCTAATCGCCCAACATCAGTGTGTGACCTCACTGATGGTCTTGTGGCTGAATGGAAGCACGTCCCCGCAGCAATGTTCCAACATCTAGTGGAAAGCCTTCCCAGAAGTGTGGAGGCTATTATAGCAGCAAAGAGGAGACCAACTCCATATTAATGCACATTATTTTGGAATGAGATGTTCAACGAGCAGGAGTCCACATACTTTTGGTCATGTAGTGTAAGCTGCTGCTTGTAGGCAGGGAGTAGGAACAGAGAGACAATCTGATTGACCGAAGTGGGGGGCTGTACACGTGACTGATTTTGGTCTAAACATGGTCAAGCAGACTGGATCCTCTTGTGGGGCAGGATACATGTTGGTGAAATTTGTGGAAAATTTGTTAGACGGGCTTGGTTAAAGTTTAAAGTTGCATTGCAGTGAGACTGGAATTCTGGGAGAAAGGGTTGTCAAAGGTCATCACCATACCAATATTCTGTGTCCACTGGTGCGAAAGGCCGTGAAATAATTTCCTCAGGATTTGCGAGGAGATCAGTGGGTTTATGCGTAGGTGAGGTGTCAGTGGCCCTGTCTGAGCCTGGGGCTGTACTGTTGCAAACACTGGAGTATAGCTGCATACAGACAGATCCGCTGCCAGAGATATGGGGCCATATATGTTGAGCATCTCAGAGTAGGAGGGCTAGCTATTTATTTGCTACCGTTTGCCATTTTTTGTTTGCCTTTTTTATGGTTTACATTTTGTCGTTTGAACTTCACTGAGTGTACAAAACATTAGGAACACCGTCCTAATATTGAGTTGCACCTCCTTTTGCCCTCAGAACAGCCTAAATTCACCAGGGCATGGACTCTACAAGCTGTCAAGCGTTCCACTGGGATGCTGGCCCATGTTGACTCCAATGCTTCCCACAGTTGTGTCAAGTTGGCTGGATGTGTTTGGGTGTTGGACCATTTTTAATACACACAGGAAACTGTTAAGTGTGGAAAAACCCAGCAGTGTTGCAGTTCTTGATACACTCAAACTGGTGCGCTTGGCACCTACTACAATACCCCGTCCAAAGGCACTTAAATATTTTGTCTTGCCCATTCACCCTCTGAATGGCACACATACATACACAACACGTCTCAATTTTCTCAAGGCTTAAAAATCCTTCTTTAACATGTCTTCCCCTTTATCTACACTGATTGAAGTGGATTGACATCAATAAGTGAGGTAACCAATATTCTGTCCAGGGGTTTGAATAGTGTGTAGTGTTATCTGGTAGGTACAGTAATAGGTAGGTAAGTAGTTTAGGCCAAAGCTAGTCAGCATACTACCATGATACACACTCCATTCCCACACACACACCTGACACGGACTGCGTACTCCTACTTTCACGTTAATGCACACGTTGAAGTTGGAAGTTTACATACACTTAGGTTGGAGTCAGCAACTTTTTCAGCAACTCCACAAATGTCTTGTTAACGAACTATAGTTTTGCCAAGTCAGTTAGGACATCTACTTTGTGCATGACACAAGTCAGTTTTCCAACAATTGTTTACAGACAGATTATTTCACTTATAATTCACTGTATCACAATTCCAGTGGGTCAGAAGTTTCCATACGCTAAGTTGACTGGGCCCTTTAACAGCTTGGAAAATTCCAGATAATTATGTCATGGCTTTAGAAGCTTCTGATAGGCTAATTAACACCATTTGAGTCAATAGGAGGTGTACCTGTGGATGTATTTCAAGGCCTACCTTCAAACTCAGTGCCTCTTTGCTTGACATCATGGGAAAATCAAAAGAAATCAGCCAAGACCTCAGAAAAATGTTTTGTAGACCTCCACAAGTCTGGTTCATCCTTGGAAGTAATTTCCAAACGCCTGAAGGAACCACGTTCATCTGTACAAACAATAGTATACAAGTATAAACACCATGGGACCACGCAGCCGTCATACCGCTCAGGAAAGAGACACGTTCTGTCTCCTAGAGATGAACGTACTTTGGTGCGAAAGGTGCAAATCAATCCAAGAACAACAGCAAAGGACCTTGTGAAGATGATGGAGGAAACAGGTACAAAAGTATCTATATCCACAGTAAAACGAGTCCTATATCGACATAACCGGAAATGCCGCTCAGCAAGGAAGAAGCCACTGCTTCAAAACTGACATAAAAAGCCAGACTATGGTTTGCAACTGCACATGGGGACAAAGATTGTACATTTTGTCTGATGAAACAAAAATAGAACTGTTTGGCCATAATGACCATCATTGTGTTTGGAGGAAAAAGGGGGAAGCTTGCAAGCTGAAGAACACCATCCCAACCGTGAAGCACACGGGTGGCAGCATCATGTTGTGGGGGTGCTTTGCTGCAGGAGGGACTGGTGCACTTCACAAAATAGATGGCATCATGAGGCAGGAAAATTATGTGGATATATTGAAGCAACATCTCAACACATCAGTCAGGAAGTTAAAGCTTAGTCCCAAATGGGACTTCCAAATGGACAATGACCCCAAGCATACTTCCAAAGTTGTGGCAAAATGGCTTAAGCACAACAAAGTCAACCTATTGGAGTGGACTTCACACAGCCCTGACCTCAATCCTATAGAAAATTTGTGGGCAGAACTGAAAAAGGGTGTGCGAGCAAGCAGGCCTACAAACCTGACTCAGTTACACCAGCTCTGCCAGAAGGAATGGGTCAAAATTCACCTTAACTTATTGTGGGAATCTTGTGGAAGGCTACCCGAGACGTTTGACCCAAGTTAAACAATTTCAAGGCAATGCTACCAAATACTAATTGAGTGTATGTAAACTTCTGACCCACTGGGAATGTGATGAAAGAAATAAAAGCAGAAATAAATTGTTCTCTCTACTATTATTCTGACATTTCACATTTCTAAAATAAAGTGGTGATCCTAACTGACCTAAAACAGGCAAGTTTTGCTCGTGTTAAATGTCAGGAATTGTGAAAAACTGAGTTTAAATGTATTTGGCGAATGTGTATGTAAACCTCTCACTTCAACTGTATGTGGCAGTGTTGTTCTAATATTGTATGAATTAGTTTTTTACTCTGAGATGATTTGTGGATATGGGCCATGGTGTGTGTGTTTGTTTGTTTGTGTGAGTGTGTGTGTGTTTATGTGTGTGTCAGTGGAGGATCCTCCTCAGTGATTTTCATAAAAATACAAATTGTAAAACATTAAAAAAGTGATCATTTTTAGATAAAACTATACAAAATATATTCACAAGTCACCAAATAATTTATTAAAACACATTGTTTTGCAATGAAGGTCTACAGTAGCCTCGAGCACTCTGTAGGGTAGCACCATGGTGTAGCCGGAGGACAGCTAGCTTCCATCCTCCTCTGGTTACATTGACTTCCATATAAAACCTAAGAGGCTCATGGTTCTCACCCCCTTCCATAGACTTACACAGTAATTATGACAACTTCCGGAGGACGTCCTCCAACCTATCAGAGCTCTTGCGACATCAAAGGATCAGTGAATGAATCTAATACTGAAAGCATAAGCTACAGCTAGCTAGCACTGCAGTGCATAAAATGTGGTGAGTAGTTGACTCAAAGAGAGAGAAAGACAATAGTTGAATAGTTTTGAACAAATACATTTCTTCAAAAATGAAGGAGAATAGATAGAGATTTCACTTTTTAGTTTCACTGCTAGCAAATGCAGCTAGCTAGTTTAGCCTACTCAAACTGAGGGATGCTATGTTAGCTATGACTATCCAACACAACACTGGAACTCTTCCAAGTCAAGGTAAGCTTTTGGTTTTACTAATTTATTGCCAGCAGGGTCCGCAGGTGTGAGTGCTAAACTGCTTACTGACTGTACACTGTAACCTTTACAGGTTGCAGGTTTACTAGCGTGTTGCAGGTTTACTAGCGTGTTAGTGCTATTAACTATGTTGACTGTGATGTTACTTTAGTTAATATGGTGACAACAATGTAGGCTGTGTGTAGCGGTTATGATATGGTTTGGCTTGGTGTGTTGTGTTGTGCATTGAAGTCCACAATCGAAGGGAAAAGGTAAGAGAAGGGTAGCGCATAGAAGTGAGAAGGAATACAACGTGGCTGCTATGAAAGTGAACCGTCTGTATGTGCTTTCATGGGTGGATTTATTCCTCCGATTCTGTTGAAAAACGTTGCTTAAATGTAAGCAAACGGAACGAAACGGCGATAAACATACCTGAATTTCTCCAATATAAACTCTCTTTTGCAACTGTTGGACTAATGATTACACACTAGACCAGCTAGATACAGGCAAGAGTGTGCAAGGCATTATGTAGCAACCTCATGATGGGTATAGGGAAAATGTAAGTATAATGTAGTAGCCTAAATCTGTCGATGTTACATGTAACTATTTCCCAGGTCGTTGCAGTAAATGAGAATGTGTTCTCAGTCAACTTACCTGGTAAAATAAAAAATAATAATAAAAGAACTGGGTGAATGGAATATAAATGACAGTTATCCAATATGCTGTAATAGGAATAAGGCCGGCCGCCACTGGTGTATGTGTGTGTGTGAGTATTCTTACATAGGCATTCCTCTTGTCCAGATGGGATAGGGCAGTGTGCAGTGTGATGGCATTGTCTGTGGACCTGTTGGGGAGGTATGCAAACTGAAGTGGGTCTAGTGTGGCCGGTAAGGTGGATGTGATATGATCCTTGACTAGTCTCTCAATGCACTTCATGATGACAAGTGAGTGCTACAGGGCGGTAATCGTTTAGTTCAGTTATCTTTGCCTTCTTGGGTACAGGAACAATGGTGGCCATCTTGAAACATGTGGGGACAGGAGACTGGTATAGGGAGCGATTGAATATGTCTGTAAACACACCCGCAAGCTGGCCTGCATATGCTCTGAGGACGCGGCTAGGGATGCCGTCTGAGCCGGCAGCCTTGCGAGGGTTAACACGTTTAAATATCTTTCTCACAGCGTCCCCGGAGAAGGAGAGAGGGGGGGGGGGGCACAGTCCTTGGTAGTTGTTGGCACTGTATTATCCTCAAAGCGGGCAAAGAAGGTGTTTAGTTTCTCTGGGAGCAGGACGTCGGTGTCCGTGACATGGCTGGTTTTCTTTTTGTAGTCCGTGATTGCCTGTAGAACCTGCCACATACGTCTCGTGTCTGAGCCACTGAATTGCAACTCCACTTTGTCCCTATGCCAACATTTTGCTTGTTTGTTTGCCTTGCGGAGGGAATAACTAAACTGTTTTTTTTTTGTTTGTTTTTTTGGGGGGGTGGATCAGCTTAATATTGCGGAAAGAATGTTGTTTCCAATGTAGTTGTCTGCATCATTTCCAATCCCCCATATTTTTTTGGGTAAATATATATATCCATTCACGTATGCATACATATACACATATATACATACACATACCTACATAGACATACATACTTTTTTTTAAAGAGTATACCTTTATTATTATTCCCTGCAAACCCTACCACCGATCCCCCAATTGGAGTAAACTGATAAACATTTCTGTTTTTACCTTCAATTTATACRTCTTATACACATTTACAGACACAGTCTACTTTATAATAGTTCTCTCTTGTTTGTTCTTAGTCCTTCCTCTATTTCTGTTGTCCATCCAGTTTGATTTCCACTTGTAACTGTGCTATTTCACAAWAGCTCCGCACCTATACATATAACTAAACTGTTTGTATTCAGCCATATTCCGAGTCTTCTTTCCATGGTTAAATGAGGCGGTTCACGCTTTAAGTTTTACGTGAATGCCGCCATCTATCCACGGTTTCTCTTTAGGGTAGGTTTTAAGTCACAGTGGGTACAACATCTCCATATACTTCCGTATAAAGTCACTCACCGAATCAGCGTATAAATCGTTATTTTTCTCTGAGACTGCCCGGAACATTTCTCAGTCCGCGTGATCAAAATGAGTGTGGATTTCGATTGGTCAGACCAGCGTTGCATGGTTCTTGTCACGGGTACATCCTGTTTGAGTGTCTGCCTGTAGGAAGGGAGGAGCAAAATGTCGTTGTCAGATTTGCCAAAGGGAGAGCGGGGGAGGGCCTTGCGGAAGTTAGAGTAGCAGTGATGCACGAGTGCTACCATCAATATGGTAGCCATGTTCTCAAATTTGCTTTCTTAAAATCCCCAGCTACAATATATGTTTTCCAGTTTGCATAGATTCCAGTGAAGTTCCTTGAGGGCTGTCGTGGTATCGACTTGAGGGGGGATATACACGGCAGTGACAATAACCAACGAGAATTCTCTTGGGAGATAATATGAACGGCATTTGATTGTGAGGAATTCTAGGTCAGGTAAACAAAATGACTTGAGGTCCTGTATGTTGTTACTATTACACCATGAATCGTTAATCATGAATCATACACCCCTGCCCTTCTTCTTCCCAGAGAGGTTTATTTCTGTCAGCGCGACGCATAACGGATCCCGGTGGCTGTACCGACTCCGACAACATATCCCGAATGAGCCATGTTTCCGTGAAACAGAGAATGTTACTATCTCTGATGTCTCTCTGGAAAGCAATCCTTGCCCTAATTTCATCTACCTTATCTAGAGGCTGGACATTGGCGAGTAATATGCTCGGGAGCGGTGGGTGGTGTGCACGCCTCTGAAGTCTGACCAGGAGGCTGCTCCGTCTACCTCTCCTGCGGCGACATTGTTTTGGGTCGGCATCTGGAATTAGATCCAAAGCCCTGGTTGGTGGTGCGAACAAAGGAGCCGCTTCGGGAAAGTCGTATTCCTGGTTGTAATGTTGGTAAGTTGACATCGCTCTGATATCCAATAGTTCTTCCTGGCTGTATGTAATAACACTTAAGATTTTCTGGGCTAATAATGTAAGAAATAATACATAAAAAAAACAAAATACTTTGTAGTTTCCTAAGGACTAGAAGCGAGGCGACCCTCTCTGTCGGCGCCATCATATTAGGAGTGATATACTGTTTGCTGTGACTGTAGGGGGTCCATCCTTTCTAACTCCTGCCAAGAGATCTCTTTGACTGTTTTTTTCAACATGAGTACAGCGAGGTACTTTAATTCTGTTCTGCTAATCAAAAACAACAATTGTTGCAACAGAGTAAGAATGACAAGATAAAGAACCCCTTACAGACGTGGAAGCTTATGCAATCCTTATGTAAACTATAGGCACATCTGCTCTTGCTAATATGTATTATTTTGTATATGTTATCTGTAACTAGTTTTCTGCTTATACTGGCCTCCTACTTGTTTTCTTTTTTGTTCTGCACAAATACCGTCAAGACCACTGTCTATCACAAATACCATGGTCCACTGTCTATCAGTTCACCTCAGCTAATAAGAGAATGGAGTTTGACGTTTAACATTGCAGCTTTGATTGATTGGTGGAGGAGCCCCTCCCCATTACATGAATACAGGATATGATTAGATTTGTTGGAGAGTTATAAAAACAATGATAACGTAATAGAGTGGAAAATTCCACAGCTAATCTTTTCATATGCAATATCTAATAACTAATTATGAGGTGAGAAGAAAACACAATGCAACTGTTTGAACCTCAAAACAGTCCCCACTAACCTGCCAGCTTAAAGAAAATACACACAAAATGTTAAAATACAATAGTTTAAGGATTCATGCATTCAAACATGAATCCGTTCTGCTGGGTAACAAATGGGACAAATCCCCTCCGGAGATTGGACAGTTTGATGAGCAGAGCTGGTGATCCCTCTTCTCTGCGTCTGGGGACATAGTGTCCATCAACAGGGGACAAATATCATCAGCCCGAGAAAGGAGGAGGATGTGGTCAGAAGCAGAGTTAATGGGTGACGAGGAGTTTCCCCAGGCATGCCTGTAAAAATACATTGGATGGGAATTGAAGTGAGCACACTACATCATTGTAAGTCAGACACTTTGTTGTGCATCTATAAAGATAATACACATGCATACATTCACCATATCTACCATTTTGAGCAAAGAACATAAGGGGTCTCTTGTTTATGCTAAGAATCTTCAGTGAATACTGAGCATTTCATTTGACATCTTCATCCTATCTACTGTTAACCGTAGCAGAGGAAGGATGCTTACCGTGGCCAGGTCAAGTGCGGTCTGTCCCTACTTCTTCTTCATTGTAGGGTCAGCTTCGTGGGCCAACAGTAGAGCATACAACTGAGTACAACCTTTCCAAGCTGCCTCATTCAGTGGAGTGAAGGCCCGCTTGTCTGTAGCATTCACACGTATTGAACTTTATCAGGAGGGCTGCAATGTCCACATGTGAGGAGTGACATTACTTACACAGCAGGTTTGATCTTGTGCAGCAGACGCTTTCACATGATCAACGTTGCCACTAACCTCTGTACCTACCGTATTCCTTTGTCTTCAAAAGCGGTCACAGTAGATACAGACAATCAGGGAAGGAGAAAATGGTAGGCACAGGTGTCAGGGTGAGGAAGACTTTTCCCTTGTCATGCCAAAAACACTCATCTTCAAAGTGATGTGCACAGATGAGATTGTGTTTGGGTTGGGTTCCAATTAATCCGCCTGACATTTGCAACCCACTGCTGCAGCCTGGGCTTGTCATGAAATGTGAATCTGTGGGAAAAGATTATGTATTTTAGTAGTAGTCTAGGTCTTTGCCAATTGTAAACAGTAAACAACAAATATACTAATCAGCCGTTTAAATATTGCACAAATAAAGTAGGCCAACATACCTAGTGACAAATTAAGCACAGTGAAATGGTTTCCAGTAAAAGTTCAATAGTGTGGCGTTATACATGTCAACCTTAAAAGAGATGAAAACCACATACACCACCAATTGTGCTGACTCGAGCGCAGTGGAAGTCTTGACCTATCGTACACCCATCTTGGAATACCCGATGGTCAAATGCTGACCCTTCTACCTCCCGAGGGAGTTTTCAGCTGTTATCGGGACTGTTGTATACATTCCACCTCAGGACAAGAAATATAGGTAACACTTTATTTGACGCATGGTGTCAGCGCAGTCATGACTAGGGCTGTGGCGGTCACGAAATTTCGTCAGCCGGTGATTGTCAAGCCACTAACTGTCGGTTTCACTGTAATTAACATAAACACATTTGGCATCTCCTGGCTTCCACACACAGCCTACAAGCCACTGATGCGCACCTTTTGGAACATCTACATTTCTATAAGTCTAATGAATCCATGTAATATAGCCTACACCTTCACAATAAATCCATGATTTATTTTAGACAGGTCTAAAGAAACGTGATATGAAGAAAGTGTAGTCTATTTTAGAAGAACAGAATAGCATACTCTGACTTGTCCGTGTGTTAGGTCCTGATCTGGCTATGTCATATGGCTGTGGCCTACTCTAGTGAATTTAGCATACAAGATTTGTTTAATTCTGTTGCATTATTTTATATTATTTTATAGTATGAAGAATACAATTGAACAAAGCTGAATGAAATAGAAAGGATATTTTCTCCAAACGATTTGAGGGAATGCGCACATGCAACTATTCTGTGTTGAGCAGTTAACAAAAAAATAGGTATTCCTATATGCTTAATTTAGAGTTATTAATGTGACTTTAGTTGTTCTACAAATGTTGGGCTATATGTTTTGATTTTTAATACATTGTAAGGCTGCATGATGCGACTCTAATGATGATTTTTTTTTTAAGTTGCTTGAAAGGCATAAGCTCTGCTTTGCTTTTTTCCCAATAAGGCTGTACACACTTCATCAGTCTCTCATTCACAATTTGATAAGCACTTGATAATGCCTCAAATTTTCCGGCGTCATCCTCTTTGTGTGGCCGTAATGCCCTCTAAATGATCCCATGCCTTTTGCGACCAGTGGCTGTTGTGCCCTTGGGCTTAATATAATAATTATGATTCCCTTCTCCCTGAGTGCTGCATGCTCAGAAGCACCTCTATCTCACATGGCTCTCTCTGCCCATCACGTGATCGGGTCTTTCTATCAGGCTACAAGTGAAGACAGACACATCTCGTCCTTATCCAATTCCGTGGTGCGTATTGAAGATATTGGAAGAACTGTCCACATTTACTTTTCATCAGCCTACAAGATGAGTAGGTCTAACGAACAGCAAAAGCACTAGCCTATGTCAATATTCTATAGCCCATAGTACAAAAGTTACCTATTCTGTGTGAGAAATACATTTTCCAAACATAGTCTGGGACAGTTGTGGGATGTGATAAATCCCAAATGAATACCACCCACTAGCATCCCAAACACTTTTTCATGCAATGAGGCTGACGCAACAGATTTAGCTTAAAATGTTGATAAACTATTAGGATATTTCTTCATATCATAAGTGCAGCAATGCTCACATGGTAGTAGGATGTATGCGCAAATGTTCCGTTAGCGGAAAAACACCATTATCAAAAGTGACCACAATTGCTATTATGAATATTATGCTTTTATGATAAAGGTGCATTTTTATGGTGAAAATGTTCTTCCCCAAACTTGAAACTCACGCGCTGCTTATGTATGCCAGTTAGCTTCTACACCCATTGTAAAGCGGATTAATGTGCTTAATTTTAAGAAGTTATTTGTCCACTTTAGTTGTGAAAGTTCGGAAAGTATTCAGACCCCTTGACTTTTTCCACATTTTCTTACGTTGCAGCCTTATTCTAAAATGTATTATAGTTTTTTCCCACATCAATCTACACAAAATAACCCATAATGACAAAGCAAAAACAGGTTTTTAGTATTTGTATCTAATTTATAAAATAAAAAAAATGAAATATCACATTTACTTAAGTATTCAGACCCTTTACTCAGTGGGATGGCGCCCATGAGGCCATCGTAGAGGTGTGTACACGTGAGGGACGCTCTCCCTAAGGGGGTAATGCAAAGACCTTAACCCAACACCTAGCGACCTCGACAAGCGGTTCAGACCTCTTGGCGTAATGATTAAGGTATTGGCTTGACAGTCGCTGAACCAGGGGCTACCCCCAGAATTCGCTGCACTATCCCCAGCAAGATTTCAGGTGGTAGCTCAACGCTTTATGCTACTAGGCCTACAGGCCCTCAACTAAATAACCCACCTTGTGCTATTCCTGAACTTTAGCCTCGGTGTTAAGCTGTGACAATTTCATATCACAATCAATATAGTTTACCTGTAGATGAATTCCAGCCATTTCCTGAGAGGTTTGTGAGATCTGTAGAAAATAGATCCATGGCGAACAGAGAGATGCTTTGTTTTCTGTGTCTTTTGACAAAACCTATGTTTTTTAACTTATATTTTTACCTAAAAACATCTGACATATCGATTAACAAATTTAAAATGATTGTAGAAAATACATGTTAGTCCTATCGTATAGGCTTTATCGTGTGTTGTATTTTTTTTTTTTACACAATCAAGCTAAGTTACTACTCCTAACAGTCACATAGCTAACTAGGCCTACACTATGCCTAACAGTCACAACTTTATGTACTTTTGTGACATTGTTATTAATTAATATAATGAATAAAATCATCAAAAGTGCTAACAAATGACAAATTAGCCCATTAGCTTAATTTGAGTGAGCCATAAAGGTTAAAAGCTAGGCTAATTGTCTGACTTTTTTAAAAATTAGGCTAGCAAGTCACACCATGATCAACAGTAAAAACTTACCACTGTAAGCCAGTCCTGTTTTATTTTTTATTTTTTTTATTTCACCTTTATTTAACCAGGTAGGCTAGTTGAGAACAAGTTCTCATTTGCAACTGCGACCTGGCCAAGATAAAGCATAGCAGTGTGAACAGACAACACAGAGTTACACATGGAGTAAACAATAAACAAGTCAATAACATGGTAGAAAAAAAGAGAATCTATATACAATGACACTGTACAATCACATTCGCAATCTACATTATGGGCATTGGGCTTTCGTTTTAAGCAATCCCTTTTTTTTTTGCATCCGTTTTGCTCGTTCACAGTTGCTTTTAAAATGGTTCTTTTTTCTAATACATTTCTGGACTCTTTATCGTCGTGATGAAGCTAATTAGATACCAGACACAAATGTATCTTACTGCGATACAAGTTGGATCTATTTCAACATCTGCTATTTCAACATCTAGTCCGGATCCATAAACCTCACCTAGCCCGGTGTCCAAATGTACAACAGGCAAAAAACCTGGTGCAGTTTTTGATTTCTGGAGTTTGGCCAGAACAGGGTGCATGGAACGCCTATCAATCCAATCATTTAAAATGATTGTTCAAATTGATAATATAATATTATTTTCGATGTTTCAATTTCTCAATTTTCTGATCCACTTGCTAAATTCAATAACAGTCTAGCCTATAAACTGAGTTCCAATTTTTCAACTTCAAATGTTTAATATAGCTTTCGTTATTCTTTATTTTATTTTTATTTAGGCTACCTTGTGTAGTTTGAAAAATGAACGTGTGCGGTAGGAAAACTGGGTAATTCAAGTGGACGCTAGAGGCTACAGTGCAGAGACCCTGTTCATCCAAAGTGGTTAGTGAATGTGGATCCTCTGGATGTGAAATCACACACACACACACACACACACACACACACACACACACACACACACACACACACACACATCAACTTACCGCCATGCAACTTTTGACTATGCATACTCTTCTATCAGCCATGGTGCGTTATGCACAGCGAAATTAAGCAACTTGACCTGGTGTGTGTGTGTGGAAGCTGCCTGCGGCTGCCACTACGAGTGCAAGCTGATGAATAATAACAAGTATTTAATTCAGTGTTGGCCACAAAATGTATCATACCCATCATGTTTTTGCTATATTAAGAAGTTTATTTTGGATGTAATAGGCTATAGGTTACTTGGGTTTAACAGATGCCTATACCTTTGTCTTGTTTATGGTGTACTAGGTGGTAACTAGATCATGCTTAGGCGAAAAAACTATAAAGGGAAATAAGTGGCTACATTTGACATTTTTAGAGTTATTTCATGAAATGTTGTTTTTAGAAAAGGGCGTTTTGTTTTAAGTACCGGGGTACTCAACTCGGTTCAATAGTAATCCAATCAGTCAGTGACGTATCGGTAAAAGCGCGAAACTGAAAATCATTTGCAGTGGTGATTTTAGCATGTAGATCTTGGTGGGGAAAACAAAGATTTTTTTAATTGCACTATAACGGTGACAAATGGTGTACACAAACTGTTAGATCCTACATAAAGCTGTCCCAACAGCAGAGTCTCAACAGCAGTCCCAACACCTTACCACTGCTACTCCTGGCTATCAGCAGAGCCTTGTCTGGCAGCGAAACAGTTAATTCAGCCAGTTAATTCAGCCAGTTTTTAAAAAACACAGCTGATATGGCTGACTTGCTTAAACAAATGTGGTTTCTACTAACAATTGAGATGTACAAACTATGGCATATGGGGACGACAAGTGGATAAGAGGCAATCCGTAATTTTGATTAAGACATTAATGAGCGAGCTAGGACAGACGTAGTCAATATAACTATTTGTTTAGCACTTTTGAAATGTACAGCGACAGAATTCAGAACATGGACCATTCTTACAGTGTTCTTCCTGTACACCAAGTCAGAACCGTAGGATAAATAAAGGGGGGAAAATAGACCAAATTATTAAGGTGAGGCACATGGGCTACTAATAGCTTACTACACAACATACTCTTAGTAATACTTTCTTAGCTACAGTATACATATTTCCCTGGCATATTACATAATTTATGCAGGAGCATACAATATATTTTTGGACTCACCTTGTTGTGCTGTGCTCTCTTGAACAGGAAGGTGGCGCGGCCGTCCTTCGTGGGCAAATTTTGGCATCAAAGTCTGGCATTCTCTGGATTTATGGTGCTTTCAAGACAACTGGGAACTCTGAAAAAATCAAGGTCGAATCATGATGACGTCAGTGAACTAGCTCTAGAAAGAGGCCCGAGTTCCCGATTTACAATTCCGAGTTGGATTACCATTCAAAAAGCCTATAATGGAATATCGAAGGACATTCAAGCTTTCTTTAATAGTAGTAGGCACTAAAGCTTGTGGTGATCGGTTGCATGTTATGGAGCCTATCTACAATTATATTGTCGGTTCCCGACGGGTTCGGGTTAAGATACGAATAGGCAAACATAGTTTACGATGCATGGAAACGGATAATCTAAAACACAACATTTGAATAATCAAACCATTATTCTGTTTCTCGTTATTCAATATTTCCGTTAGACACTGCAAACAAAAAAGCTAACTTTTTAGCCTATGTGTTTTTTTAAATGTCAGATTCAAATCAAATGAATGAGGAATGACCCTTTTCTCATTTTTTATCTTGTCATCTAATAAGTATTAATTGGCCAAAAGTTACCCCTACAGGTCCTTTTTTTAAAATAATGCATCCTATAGGCTAATTACTATTTTGCCCCTGTCAGTTTCCCCCAAAAATGTAAACATTTTTCTATATAGACCAATCACAAGCTTTTAAATTAGAATTTTTCCTCAGCGAGTCATTTTGCTCCATGCAGTGAATGTGATTGTAAAAGGTAGGTCAAGGTATGCTAATAAAGTGACATTTCCCAAAAACATGATTACTTGTAGCGAACAGTAAAGTTAATTTTTGAATTTTCATTTTACAGAAATGGTCAAATCAGTCATAATTTTAGCTAGCTAACTTGCAATGGTAGCTAGCTTATTTACGTTGTTTGCTGACTTGCTTTGCAAGCTACCTAGCTAGCTAGCTAACAGAAAACCTTATCATAGTAGCTAGGTAGGGAGACTCACACAATTAGTTTACCATTAATAACGGTGTTATCCAATGTCATCATTGTATACCAAATGTGACTCAAGTAAATTATTCTCGCTAGCTACTTAGTTATCATAGATACATGTACAATCTTGATATTATGGTATTTCAATATATTTGGTGGTCATGTTACTGTAAGTAACGTTACAGGGCTGGCTGTGTTAGCTGTAGCTAACGTTAACTAGCTAACTGTTCAAAAATTCAAAATAAGCTTGCCCATATAGCACGAATTTGTATTATACCGTTAGCTGGCCAAATAACTTGTAGCCTACTAACTGTTAGCTAGTTAACTGTTAGTAAATCAAGAACATTGTATTTTTTATAACCACGTGTAACGATGTGACACGCTATGCATTGCAGCCAGGAGATTACATTTTGGTAGTGCAATTAAATTGCATTCAGTGGAAATATGTTTTACATTCACTCCATTTAGATGCAATCAAAATGTATTTGATTTAAAGCAATATCCATGTGACATAGACTTCTTTGAAAATTACAGAATGGATCCTTGGCGGAAGAAGGAGCGCCAAGAAAAGATGAACACACGCAAGGCAGGTTGCACAGGCCAGTGGCACCATCTGCTGTTCAATTGCTTTGGCAGGGTGAGTATTTATTTTTTCCATGTTATCTGTGAGATATTGTCCTTTGATTAAATGATTAATATTAGTGATACAGTGAATTATAAGTGAAATAATCTGTCTGTAAACAATTGTTGGGAAAATTACTTGTGTCATGCACAAAGTAGATGTCCTAACTGACTTGGCAAAACTATAGTTCGTTAACAAGAAATTTGTGGAGTGGTTCAAAAACGAGTTTTAAGGACTCCAACCTAAGTGTATGTAAACTTCCGACTTCAACTGTATCAACTTTATTTAAAGTTTAAAAGTAATAAACAATCAAAGCAAAAAAGCCACTTTTGCGTCATACTTACACTAAAGTCTGTCCATGTTTGGTTTTGAGCTATGATGTCCTCTGCTGTCAAAGTGTCTTGTCCAACAACAGCAACCCATTGTTTTTGATGTCCCGTTTCTGGTGACACTGTCTTCTGGCTGTGCCGGGGTGGAAATGATAACAGTACATGGTCAAGATGTTCAAACGTTCATAGATGACCAGCAGGGTTAAATAATAATAATCACAGTGGTTGTAGAGGGTGCAACAGGTCTGCACCTCAGGAGTAAATTACAGTTGGCTTTTTACAGCCAATCATTCAGAGTTAGAGAAAGCAGGTGCGGGAGAGAGAGAGAGAAAGCCGAAAACAGGAAGTCCGAGACAAGGGTAGCACGTCTGGTGAACAGGTCAGGTTTCCATAGCCGCAGGCAGAACAGTTGAAACTGGAGCAGCAGCATGACCAGGTGGACTGGGGACAGCAAGGAGTCATCAGGCCAGGTAGTCCTAAGGCATGGTCCTAGGGCTCAGGTCCTCAGAGAGAAAGAGAGAGAGAGAATTAGAGGGAGCATACTTAAATTCACACAGGACACTGGATAAGACAGGAGAAATACTCCAGATATAACAGACTGACCCTAGCCTCCCAACACACAAACTATTGCAGCATAAATACTGGAGGCTGAGACAGGAGGGGTCGGGAGACATTATGGCCCCGTCCGATGATACCCTCCGACAGGGCCAACCAGGAAGGATGTAACCCCACCCACTTTGCCAAAGCACAGCCCCCACACCACTAGAGGGATATCTTCAAACCACCAATTTACTACCCTGAGACAAGGCCGAGTACAGCCCACCAAGATCTACCCCACGGCACGAACCCGAGGGTGTCGCCAACCCGGACAGGAAGTTCACATCAGTGACTCAATCCACTCAAGTGACGCACCCCTCCTAGGGACGGCATGGAAGAGCACCAGTAAGCCAGTGACTCAGCCCCCATAATAGGGTTAGAGGCAGAGAATCGCAGTGGAGAGAGGGGAACCGGCCAGGCAGAGACAGCAAGGGCGGTTCGTCGCTCCAGTGCATTTCCGTTCACCTTCACACCCCTGGGCCAGACTGCACTCAATCATAGGACCTACTGAAGAGATGAGTCTTCACTAAAGACTTAAAGGTCGAGACCGAGTCTGCGTCTCTCGCACAGATAGGCAGACCATTCCATAACAATTTAGCTCCAAAGGAGTAAGCCCTGCCTCCAGCTGTTTGCTTAGAAATTCTAGGGACAATAAAGAGGCCTGCATCTTGTTCTCCAGCTGTATCCACTGAAATAGCGGTGGGTGAGCAAGGTTCAAGGCACGAGAGCAGGGGGCACGGGATGGGCCGCAGAGCCGCGCACGGAAGACGGACCTAGCCCATGGGGAAAGGAGGAGGTAACACAGAGCAACACTTCAAGGGGCACTGCACTAATAATGGCGCTGACTAGGGAAACGTTCCCGTTTTTCTTAGTGCCAGTCTACACGGAATGCCCCTTAGATATGAATTCGGAGGGCAGATATGATTAAATATTAAAGCATTAGACCTCTCACTAAAGGCGTCACACAAAAGTTATAATTAAATCCGAATTGGATTTAACGAAAAATTTAGTGAAAAGCACACATTTGTAAATCCCAAACACTAAAAGTAATTGGAAAGGTAGATACAAATTATTTGTGACATTGTGGTTACAAAAAAGAATGTAACCAAGATGCTGTGTTTTTATTTACATTACTGATGGACAGCTGGTGGCATTTTGAAAACAGGTTTTCAAACACTTGTAGCCCGATTAGCAGGACAATGGACTCTTTATAGCCCGGCTACTGTAGGTGTGAAAGTCACAACTTTCCAGTTCTCCTCACACTCCACCCTGGTAACACAGCTGCTTATCTAAAAATGACATTGCGACCAAAGAGAACTGGTGAAAGTCAAAGCAAACAAACATGTGTTTTCTATTTATTTATTTTTTGCATCATCTTTGCAATGCAAAAGAAAGGCCATACATTTACCTAGGAAGCTGGGTGTAATTGTGATGTTGTCCACAAGAGGGTGGCAGTGTATGTGCAAAGTTTCAGACTGATACGTTCAAGAATGAGAGCTCAACATAATATTTTGTATCAAGTCTCCCAGGTGTCCCTCACGAGTTTGCCCAGATGTACACAAGTGGCCGAATTGGTCACTTGATACATTTCCAAGTACATAACTATAGTGAACATACAAAAATGCTATGGTAATAAAACATTTAAGTTTACACTTAAATGGTCAAACGAGCAGTCAAGGAATCCCTGGAGGAACTGCTTTCGAGAGAAATTAATTTTGACTTTACAAACAAAAAAATAAAAAAATAAACCCTCAGGGTTTCCGTTAGGATGGAATGGAAAATATAGTGCTGTACAACGGGAGGAAGGAGTAGGCTGTCCTTGTAAATAAGAATTTGTTCTTTTTAACTAGTAAAATAACGGTTACACTAAGAGCATAACATTTCTGCACCCTCATTTTGTAATTCTTGTCTAACCAATACCCAAAAGGAGATAAAGTGAAAATAAAAATCAAATTGATTTATCAAGACCTGTCCCCATGCTTGCCTCAGAGCAGCGTGAAACGTTGCTAAAGTAGTTGTAGGCTTTTGCTTCTAACTTCAATATGCTCTTTAAATATATAAGACCTACACCATTTTTTAACAGCACATTACTCAACACAAGTGAGACTCATTTCACCTATGGTAGGCCTACAGTATATCAATTTTCTTTTCCCAATGATGTGACTCTCCGCCAATAATTACATTTTTTGGAGGGCTCTAAATTAATCTCTAAGGGGCATTTTCCATTAGGATCTGTGAGAATATCTAAGGGGCTTTTATATCATTCTAAATTAATTAAATAATAATAATAACCGCTTTGTTTAAAAAGTAACAATATTTTCGAGGTTTCCTTTTCATCTAACCTAGAGTGAGCTAGGAAAAAGGCAATTCTTGAACACGGGGTGAGACATTCTCACTAATTTGTAAATAAAGCCAGTTTGTTATTTCGAATTATTTATTTCTGGAGAAACCTAACTTTGTCATTTAGCAGACATCACTTGCTTATATTCATGAAGATGATGAGCGATTGGCAAAGGCAATCTGTAATCTGCTGGCATCACGACACGAGGTCGACATCGCTCTAATTACAGGCAGAAGACAGTTGAAGAAACTTGCGTGGACTTGGGAAAGGTTCGGTAAATTTTTTTTTATTTATATATTTTTTTAAATGATCAGAACATTAACCATGTGTGTTCGCTTGTTTTGTACTGTTCTGTAGTTTCGACCCAATGATTCGTCTGACAAACAAAGAACTTTGCGTCCTGCAGGCCCAGGCATGGATCAAAGCTGGCGAGACATTTGATAATGTCATCTTCACAGACAAATCACCCGTGGCCTTTGAGCAATTTGCTCAAAATTGCTACAGAAAAAAAGGAAGAAGATCAAGCAAGCCGAGTCCCAAGCATCCGCTCAAACTCCATGTGTGGGGGGCAATTTCTCGCCAGGCACGAGGCCCATATTGGATTTTTGATGGTAAGTTTGGCTATTTACATAGCAAAAGTTACATTAAAATATTGTAGCCTACACCTTACGGACTGTTATGTGTTCCACAATATTTCACTCTTGCCTCCTTTTTCAGATATCATGGCTCGAGATTTCTTTGAGGAACATGACGGTCAGAGAGGTGTTTCTCGGTACACATAATTTCTTTCAAGGTAGGATTATAGCAATATTTACGTTTAGGCCTATTTACATGTGTATTTCTATTATTGTACCTAATTTTTACTTGTTAGGCTAAATGTATTTTTTTCTTCTCCAAATGCAGACAATGACCCAAAACACATTGCCACCTGGGTTTGCATTGCAAATGAGGCCATAAACTGGGTCAAGACACCAGCAGAGTAAGTAGACCTTTATGTAGTAAAATAAAGGTAAAATAAAAATAAATAAAAGACCTACAACACCTTCGGTAGGCCTACAGTATATCTAAAAATATTTTTTTCATCTCTACATGTAGGTCTCCTGATTTAAACCCGATCGAACTTGTTTGGCATCAACTGAAAACATTCATCCGTAACTCTGCCAAGCCGACAGGCAAAGATGAACTGGTCAAGGCCATCAAGATGTTTTGGCTAGCGAAATTGACGATACAACAATGCAACAAATACATTGATCATCTCAGCCTGGTTTTACCTGTGGTCGTGGAGCTGGGTGGAAGTGCGACTAAAATGTGGTTAATATAAACATCCGCATTTGAATGTCTTTTTTCTCGTTATTTTATTAACAAAAGCATAAAGATGTTGATGAACAAATACTGCACTGCTGTTTTGAGTTAGAAAGGTAACACTTTAGAGTACTTAAGCATCGAATACATTGCAAGTTGAGGGATTTTCACAACAGTAGCCGTGTTATAAAAAGTATATTGTCCTTTTAATAGGAAACATTTGCATGATGGGCTACACCTGCTACATTTGGGATGTCTTCACTATTATTCTACAATGTAGAAAATAGTAAAAATATAGAACAATCCTGGAATGAGTAGGCATGTCCAAACTTTTGACTGGTACTTGCTTAATTAATTTGATTAATATTATGGTGTTTCTATTCCATGAAAATGAAAAACCTTCTGGGTTTCTGTAAGGATGGAACGGAAAATATGGCGCTGTACAACGTGACGTCGGCAGTACAGTACTGGGCTATTTAGCTAAAGAATTCCTGTATCGTGCGAATGGGAGACCAGTTGCAATTGTGAGTAGCCCTAATAAAAAAAATCCTACTTCTATTCGGCTGTTAAGCCCCATCGCTTACCTCAGCCAGTTAAGTTATTTTATATACAGTGGGGAGAACAAGTATTTGATACACTGCCGATTTTGCAGGTTTTCCTACTTACAAAGCATGTAGAGGTCTGTAATTTTTATCATAGGTACACTTTAACTGTGAGAGACGGAATCTAAAACAAAAATCCAGAAAATCACATTGTATGATTTTTAAGTAATTAATTTGCATTTTATTGCATGACAAAGTAAGTATTGATCACCTACCCAACCAGTAAGAGATTCCGGCTCTCAACAGACCTGTTAGTTTTTCTTTAAGAAGCCCTCCTGTTTCCCACTCATTACCTGTATTAACTGCAACTGTTTGAACTCGTTACCTGTATAAAAGACACCTGTCCACACACTCAATCAAACAGACTCCAACCTCTCACACATGGCCAAGACCGAAGAGCTGTGTAAGGACTATCAGGGATAAATTGTAGACCCTAACACAAGGCTGGGAATGGGCTACAGGACAATAGGCAAGCAGCTTGGTGAGAAGGCAACAACTGTTGGTGCAATTATTATGAAAAAAAAATGGGAAGAAGTTCAAAGATGACGGTCAATCACCCTGGTCGTGGGGCTCCATGCAGATCTCACCTCGTGGAGGCATCAATGATCATGAGGAGAGCGTGAGGGATTCCGCCCAGAACTACACCGGCAGGACTGGTCAATGTACCGGAAGAGAGCTGGGACCCGCACAGTCTCAAAGCAAGCCATTAGACACACACTACACCACGCGCGTCATGGATGTAAAATCCCGTGGCAGCGCGGCCAAGGTCCCCCTGCTCAAGCGCGCGCATGGCCAGGCCCGTCTGAAGTTTTGCCAAGGTTAGGTAATGGCGAGCATGTGAGGTCGTCGCGGAGATTGTGAGGTGATCCAGCAGGGGAGCGAGATGGGGGAAGAATGTGGGTTCATGAGGGTGTGTGTGTGTCGGCAGGTTTGGTAGTGTGATTGTGGGGGACGTTAGGGGTAGCTGGGTAGATTTTGGCGTGGCTAGTATCGTTGTGTGCTTGAGTGTGAGTAATTGCTCCAAAATAGAGGCTTTTTGGTCTACAAAGCTCCACTCGCCGTGTTTGGAGCAGAGAGCAAGTGATGAGTGACAGACGTCCCGCAGTAAGTGAACGTACCTCAAGTCGCAAAATCGCTGTGCAAGAGACAATGGAGGTGTGAGAACACGTTGGAGTAGATTTCGTTTGTTTAGGATTGGGGGGCAGTTGCGTATTGATTGGTAGGTGCGGCTGGAGTAGGGAGTCGACAGGACTCGGGAGCGCCTGCATACAGGAGTGAATTGGAGAGAGGTGGGGATGCGCTAGTGGAGGAATGTGGAGGCACTGGCATATGGTCGGAGTCTGGGGCACGCATGTCGTTGAGCCAACAACCCTCTCTTCCTCAGTCGACATATGAGCATGTGGCGAAGGTACATGGGCGATTCGTATGGCAGGGGACGGTGCTTTGCAAGGATGGTGTAGGGTGGCTCTTTGCTGTACGAGGGAGGAGTGACTGCCAGAGCTGTACTTGCTGGCAAACAGACAGCCAGGGCAACTAAGGAGTGGCTCCTGGAGATAGTGAGAAGAGCGCGGCAGAATAGATCTGCGTAGGTGCGGATGCTCTCTCTAGATACGGTGTGTTCCCTTGGCGAGGTGGCTGCTATAGTGACCGCAGTCTGCCGACTCGACCTGGACGCCTTCATTGAATAGGAATTAGCACGGTAGTCTTGGATGGAGGGGGAGCTGAAGCAGTCGGTATTGCGCAGCCGACAGCGCCGCAGAAACCTGAGCGGAGAGAGCTGCCTGGGAGAATCGTGCTTCGGTGTAGGAGAAGGAGAGGGGATGTTCCAAGGAAAATCGGCGCCTGCTGCAGGTTGTGTGCAACCTGGTCAAGAGATACAGCAACGTAATCGATTTTGTGAATATTGCAAACAAGGCTTTCTGTACCAAATATTAAGTTCTGCTTTTCTGATGTATCAAATACTTATGTCATGCAATAAAATGCAAATTAATTACTTAAAAATCATACAATGTGATTTTCTCGATTTTTGTTTTAGATTCCGACTCTCACAGTAGAAGTGTACCTATGATAAAAATGACAGACCTCTACGTGCTTTGTAAGTAGGAAAACCTGCAAAATCGGCAGTGTATCAAATACTTGTTCTCCCCACTGTAGGTCTAGGCTCCTAAGAAATATACTCCATTTAAGCAAATAGACTCCAATTAAGCCCTCTTGTTGTTTGTAAAGTCAAATTAAAATGAAGATTATTGTTGAAATGAATTGCTCGACTGGTGTAGGTTTTCTCCATCTGTTGGTGTGCAACACTTGCATAACAAGTTATCTATATTTTCGGCACAAGTCACTGTTCACCTCTTATTGACTGCGCTGCGGTTGCCGGCAGTTGTTTTTTAAATTGAACCTTTATTTAACTAGGCAAGTCAGGTAAGAACAAATTCTTATTTATAATGAAGGCCTACCCCGGCCAAACCCGGATGACGCTGGGCCAATTGTGCACCACCCTATGGCACTCCCAATCACGGACGGATGTGATACAGCCTGAATTCCAACCAGGGACTGTAGTAAAGCCTCTCGCACCAAGATGCAGTGCCTTAGACCGCTGCGCCACTCGGGAGCCATGACCAATATCTATATATTTTTCTGAACATATGGAAAGATGGTACAAATTCTTTTTTGGGGGGGTTCACACCTAGCTCAAGTTGGGGGGGTGTTTCACACCTAGCTTGGCTATTAGACAATTCTTTAGTAAAGGTTGAATAGTCAATTGTTCAGCTAATAGCCCATCCTGCTACACTTGTGAAAAACGAATAATAATACATTTTCTCCTTTCCACATGTTGAAGATTCCAATTGATAAAGTGTTTTTAGCCACAATCGGCCCCAACCCCAATTAATACATTTGTGCACAGTCGATTGCATACCGGGCTAGAATGTTGAGGGTTCGAAACCTGCTCCCTGCTTGTTTCATAACAACATTATTATGCTAGTCTGAGAGTAAATAGCCTGGATTGTTACTCCCATCTCATTCCTGCTCTCTTCCACGCGTCATTCTCTGCCCGAGTGGCTCGCTTGTGGGCGTGCTGGTAGGATGTACTGTTTTTTATTCTGTATATATGAATTACAAATCAGCCTTTACTTAAATCATGTTTCTAGTCTATTGCATAGTTATAATGTGTAATCATTGATGTCCCAGGAGCAGGAGTGGTTAACACTGCTGAGGTGTGTAATTGTAATACATACATGCAGACACAGAATCATTCAAAGAATGGAGTTTGATACACCTTGTATTGGATATGACTGAAAAAATACTTGCTAGATAGCCATTTTGTAAATTAACTTTATGACAAAAAGATATGCACAATCGTTTGTCTCTTCGTTAACTAATATATTCCTCTTAATTGTACATTTTTTGCTTGACTCGTTATGATGTTATAATTACTTAAAGGAACCACTGTACAAGTGAAGAAAATTGAAATTCAACGGTAACACCGAATCTATAGTGGCAATAATATTATTATAATTATAATAGTTTTAGAAACTTTAGAGTGTTTTGTATCCAAATCTACCAATTATATGCATATCCTAGCTTCTGGGCCTTAGTAACAGGCAGTTTACTTTGGGCACGCTTTTCATCCGGACGTCAAAATACTGCGTCCTAGCCCAAAGAGGTTTTAACATACAGAGCGCTCAGCTTGGTATAAATGACCTCTGTGAAAAGTAATTTTGCCACATATTCATGTCATGTTGGATAAAAACAAGTGACTGACATAACTGGACTGGACTTCTGAAGTGCTTCGCTGTTTGGGAGCCTCCTGATGTTAGCGAATTTGAGTTCCTACCAGCCAAAGAGAGCGGTTGAAGCTATAGACTTTCTCTATTCTCTATTGCGGGTGGTTACTGTTTTTGTTTCCATTATTGTTCAAACCCATCTGTCAGAGTTTGTTCACAAATATGTATAATGGTGCATCATTTTTTCCCCCATATATTGAATTAGGAGTTTAATTTAATTTCTTATTTATTTAATCATACACTTATCCATACCTTCTATATGACAAAGGTTTTTAATGAACCGTGAGCTCATCGTGATGTCGTTAACTTCTTATGGCTGCAATCCCGTTAACAGGATGATATGACAACAGCCAGTGAAAGTGCAGGGCGCCAAATTCAAACAACAGAAATCTCATAATTAAAATTCCTCAAACATACATGTATTTTATACCATTTTAAT
Source organism: Salvelinus sp. IW2-2015 (assembly GCF_002910315.2). NCBI lineage: Eukaryota > Metazoa > Chordata > Actinopteri > Salmoniformes > Salmonidae > Salvelinus > Salvelinus sp. IW2-2015. The sequence continues at coordinate 47,788,838 of NC_036866.1, forward strand.
GGTAATTTTATTGTTAATCCCACCAAAGTGTCCGATTTCAAATAGGCTTTTCAGCGAAAGCACCACAAACGATTATGTTAGGTCACCGCAAAATCACAGACAAACACAGTCATTTTTTCAGCCAAAGACAGGAGTCACAAAAAGCAGAAATAGAGATAAAATGAATCACTAACCTTTGATGATCTTCATCAGATGACGCTCATAGGACTTCATGTTTCACAATACATATGTTTTGTTCGATAAAGTTAGTATTTATATACAAAATCCTCAGTTTACATTGGCGCAATGTTCAGCAATGCCTCCAAAATATCAGAAGAAATTGCAGAGAGCCACGTCAAATAATAAATACTCATCATAAACTTTGATGAAAGATACATGTTTTACATAGAATTAAAGATACACTTGTTCTTAATGCAACCGCTGTGTTAGATTTCAAAAGCACAATATTCAATCATCTGAGAACAGCGTTCAGCCACAAAAGCAAGCCATACAGTTACCCGCCAAATTGTGCAGTCAACAAAACTCATAAAAAGCATTATAAATCTTCACTTACCTTTGCTGATCTTTGTCGGAATGCACTCCCAGGACTCCCACTTCCACAATAAATTTTTGTTTTGTTCGGTAATGTCCATCATTTATGTCCAAATAGCTATTTTTGTTAGCGTGTTTGGTAAACAAATCCAACGTCAGGAAGCGCGTTCACTAAAAGCAGAAGAAATGTCCAAAAGTTCCGTAACAGTCAGTAGAAAAATGTCAAGCGATGTATTGAATCAATCTTTAGAATGTTTTTAACATAAATCTTGAATAACGTTCCAACCGGAGAATTACATTGACTTCAGATGTGCGATGGAACATAGCTCCCTCTCATGTGAACGCGCATGGTCAGAGCATGGTCAGGTCATGATAGACCTGACTAATTCCTGTCTCCTTCGGCCCCACTTCACAGCAGAGGCATCAGCCAAGGTTCTACAGACTGTTGACATCTAGTGGAAGCCGTAGGAAGTGCAAACTCATCCATATCTCACTGTGAATCCAATAGGATCTTGGTTGAAAATCGACCAGCCTCAGAATTCCCACTTCCTGTTTGGATTTTTTCTCAGGTTTTTGCCTGCCATATGAGTTCTGTTATACTCACAGACATCATTCAAACCGTTTTAGAAACTTCAGAATGTTTTCTATCCAATACGAATAATAATATGCATATATTAGCAACTGGGACTGAGGAGCAGGCAGTTTACTATGGGCACCTCAGGGTACCTTTCATTCAAGCTACTCAATACTGCCCCTGCAGCCATAAGAAGTTAAATTCCCATGCTTTGAATTCCGCTATCAAGGGTACCAAATGCTTAGAATACATCAGACGCAAAAAGGTTGATATCGCCTTAATACAAGAAACCCGCCTCAAACATTCTGATATCAATAGATTCCAAAACAGATACTATAAATGTGTTGCTCACTCCTCAGCCGCTAATAAAATGAAAGGTGTTTTAATATTATTTGATAAAAAAGACCATCAGGTTGTTGATGGTTCTGATAATAACGATGAAGGACGTTTCGTATTTGTAACTACGGTTATAAATCACACTAAGATGTGTTTTGCCTCAATATATTGCCCAAACATATCGAATTCTAATTTCCGTAGCTCTATCTCAAAAAGACTATTAGATCTTTCAGAATACCAACTTGTTGTGGGAGGACATTTTAATCTGGTAAGTAATTCTCAGTTAGATAGGTCTCATGTTTCATCTCACTCTCAAACTGATCAGGCTTCTGGTGATCTCATCTCATTTCTGCAGAGCTTAGTATTTTAGACGCCTGGCGTCTAAGGAATTTGACTGTCGAAGATTACACTTTGACATAATACATTTTCACGGATACACTACATATTTGTATCTCCGTATATAAACAGGTGTATTCAGACAACCGAGCTGCTCCCAATAGTAATTTCTGACCATGGAGCTGTCCTGTATAGTATCTTACTTGACAGCTACAAACAGAAAGGTGACAGAAAATGTCGCTTCAACGCAACATTGCTGCAGAATAAGGCATTTTTTACAAAACTTTCAGCAAAGTTGAAAGAATTTGTATTGTTTAATAGAGATACAGCCACATCCCCTCAGTCACTTTGGGAGGTGACAAAATGTTTTCTGAGGGGAAACTGTACCTTGTTTGCCTCACATCTGAACTCAACTCGCAGTAAAAAAAAAAAGTAGTAGATCTGGAAAAACAGATTGCTCTGGTTGAAAATGAGCAGAAACAAAAATGTACAGAGCAAAAGGGGAAGATTTTAACAGCATTAAAACATGAGTATAACACTTTACTACAATCTAAAGCAAAATGTATAATGCATCGCACAAGAGTAACATGCTATTCTGCAGGGGAGAAAGCTAGTAGACTTTTGGCTGCAAGGCTTAAGCAAAATGAGGCGTTTTCTTGTATCAATACAATTCAAACACCAACTGGTAAGATATCACATGACCCAGCAGAAATAAATGATACGTTATGGCAGTTGTATTCCCAATTATATACATTAGAGGCGGATCCTGATCACAGTAAGATGACACACTTCTTATCATCATTGGGCCTTCCCAAACTCGACAGAGAGAAATCTGGATTCTTTGATTCCCCACTTACTCTTGAAGAACTCAGGAATGCATTAACATCTATGAAAAGAGGCAAATCACCAGGACTTGATGGTTTCCCTTCTGAGCTGTTTCTTGAAATATGGGATATTGTTGGGCCACTAATTCTTGGTTCTATCAATCATGCATTAAAACATGGAGAATTCCAGACCAAAACACTTCACTGATTATAGTTTTGTTAAAAAAGGGCAAATCTTATTACAACATAGCTCAAGCTGTTTGCAAAGGTACTTGACATCAGATTAGAACTGCTTGTAGGACAAGCAGCGATCAAACTGGGTTTATAAAGGGTAATTTAGCCTCAGACAATATTAGACGTCTATTCCATATCATAAATGAGTCTGAAAACAACCCAGTCCCTGTTGCACTTTTTAGTTTGGATGCAGAAAAAGCCTTTGATAGGCTAGAATGGAACTATTTATGGTGTGTTTTGGAGGCCTTTGGTTTTGCTTTGGTAAAGGATTTATCTCCATGTTAAAAACATTGTATTCTGCATCCCAAGCAGTTGTGCCGATGGGAAACATTCTATCCAAGTCTTTCTGTCTACAACGTTCTACAACAATACAGAAAAAATGGCGCCGACAGAGATCGTTCTTAGAAAACTATGCAGTAATTTTTTTATGTATTATTTCTTACATTGTTACCCCAGGAAATCGTATTACATACAGCCGGGAAGAACTATTGGATATAAGAGCAACATCAACTTACCAACATTACGACCAGGAATACGACTTTCCCGAAGCAGATCCTCTCTTCGGACCACCACCCAGGACAATGGATCTAATCCCAGCAGCTGACCGAAAACAACAGCGTTGCAGACGGAGCGGTCTTCTGGTCAGGCTTTGGTCACTGCTCCCAAGTATACTACTCGCCAATGTCCAGTCTCTTGACAACAAGGTAGACAAAATTCAAGCAAGGGTTGCCTTCCAGAGAGACATCATTCTCTGGTACATAGAAACATGGCTCTCTCGGGATATGTTGTTGGAATCGGTCCAGTCACCGGGCTTCTCCATGCATCACGCCAACAGAGATAAACACCTCTCTGGGAAGAGGAAGGGTGGGGGTGTATGCTTAATGATTAACAACTCATGGTGTGATCATAACAACACACAGGAACTCAAGTCCTTCTGCTCACCCAACCTAGAATTCCTTACAATCAAATGCCGGCCATTCTACCTACCAAGAGAATTCTCGTCAGTTATAGCTGTGTACATCCTCCCCTCAAGCGAACACCAAGATGGCCCTCAAGGAACTTCACTGGACTCTATGTAGTAAACTGGAAACTATATATCCAGAGCCTGCATTTACTGTAGCTGGGGAATTTAACAAAGCAAATTTGAGATCAATGTTACCTACATTTTATCAGCATATTGATTGCACAACACGTAGGGCTAATGCTCTCGACCACTGCTACTCTAACTTCCGCGATGCATACAAAGCCCTCCCCTGCACTCCCTTCGTCAAATCCGACCACGACGCCATCTTGCTCGTCCCGGCTTATAGGCAGAAACTCAATCAGGATGTACCTGTGACGAGAACCATTCAATGCTGGTCTGACCAATCACCATTTATAAAAAAGTGCATTGGAGATATCACACCCACTGTGACTATTAAAACCTACCCTAACCAGAAACCGTGGATGGATGGCGGCATTCACGAAAAACTGAAAGCGCGATCCATTGCATTTAACCAAGGAAAGAGGTCTTATGATATAGCTGAATATAAAGTGTAATTATTCCCTCCGCAAGGCAATCAAACTAGCGAAATGCCGGTACAGGGACAAGGTGGAGTCGCAATTCAACGGCTCCGACACGAGACGTATGTGGCAGGTTCTACAGGAAATCACGGATACCAACGTCACGCTTCCAAACAAACTAAACACCTTCTTTGTCCAACTTTGAGGATTATACAGTGCCACCGCCGCGGCTCGCTTAACACCCTCTCCTTCTCAGTGGCTGACGTGAGTAAAACATTTAAACACGTTAACCCTCGCAATGCTGATGGCCCAGACGGCATCCCTAGCCGTGTCCTCAGAGCATGCGCAGACCAGCTGGCTGGTGTGTTATTTAATTAATTGAAATGCATTCCAGGTGACTACCTCATGAAGCTGGTTGAGAGAATGCCAAGAGTGTGCAAAGATGTCATCAAGGCAAAGGGTGGCTACTTTGAAGAATCTGAAATATATATATTTGGATTTGTTTAACACTTTTTTGGTTACTACATGATTCCATGTGTGTTATTTCATAGTTTTCATGTCTTCACTATTATTCTACAATGTAGAAAATAGTACAAATAAAGAAAAACCCTGGAATGAGTAGGTGTGTCCAAACTTATGACTGGTACTTTAAATGTAATGATAAGTAACATGAACATACTGATTACAAGTAGGCAATGGTTTAATTGAATGGTTTACCTTGTGGTAGGTTTTGTAGGCTTTGACACTCTTATGTAGGTGTCATAACCAGCCATAAAATAACACAACATATGTCACAACAGGTCTAAAAATATGGAATTACAGTGTTATGACAATATTGACAGGTTATGGCAATTTATGTCACCTGTTATAACATGGTTATGATTGCATCATGACTCTATGCGTCAAATGAAGTGTTACCGAAATATAACAAGCTGGTATTTAAAAACACTTCTGTCATTTCACTACATTTTGGAACATTGCTGCGGGGACTTGCTTCTTTCAGTCACATGAGCATTAGTGAGGTCGGACACAGATGTTGGGCGATTAGGCCTGGCTTGCAGTCGGCGTTCGAATTCATCCCAAAGGTGTTCGATGGGGTTGAGGTCAGGGCTCTGTGCCGGTATCTTTCATACAAATCTTAACCTTGTGACCCATTCTATATATCTGTTGTTCGTCATGTAGGTTGTGTCATGGAAAATTGCAAGATTATGTTATAGTGCTTGTAAAATTATATTATAATCTTTGTATTGCATTGGAATGGTTGTTTTATTCGACAGAATAGAGGATTCTGTCGACTATTGTGTGTGTGTGTTCCACTGAGAATGGGCCTCTATGAGATAGCACTGACAGAGGAGATTTACGATGTCTTTGGGTAATAAAGCCTAAAGAGAATTCCAGATAGTAAAGGTAATGTTTTTGTGCTATACCGTACCAGGGTGAGACGGGTTCCAGTTCGGAGTAGGAGGGGGCCAGACACTGGTCTTTACAATGAGAACTGTTGACACAGCAGTAACTGTCTGCTATGTTTTATAGATATCTTTCATACAAATCTTAACCTTTGTGAACTGTTCCTAAGATCTGTGGTTCGTCATGTAAGTTGAGAGGGGTGTATCTTGGCTATAAAAGATCTTTGTATTCTTCTGTAGGGACTCTCAAAATTCATTATAGATAGTGAATTGTTGAAAGTCAAAGGCTAAAGCTTAAAGCTCATTAAAGATGAAGTTTAAGTATAACTCTGACTGGTGTGTAGTTTGTAACTCTCCTCATTTGGTAATACAGGAAAATGCCATCACAGTTGAAAGGGGTGTATCTTGGCTATAAAAGACCTTTGTACTTTTGTCTCAGGGCTCTCAACGAATCTATACCGTACCAGGGAGAGATGGTTCCAGTTTGGAGTTGAAGGGACAGACACTGGTCTCTACACAATGAAAACTGTTGACACAGCAGATACTGTCTGCTATGTATTATAGGTATCTTTCATACAAATCTTAACCTTGTGATCCATTCTATATATCTGTTGTTCGTCATGTAGGTTGAAAGGGGTGTATCTTGGCTATAAAAGACCTTTGTACTTTTGTCTCGGGGCTCTCAACGAATCATCTTAGCGTGATTCGTCGACCAGCCATCGCTATTGCAAAGCTCTCACTAATAAAGATTCAGTTCAAGTATAACTCTGACTTGTGTGATAAGTTTGTCTCTCCTCATTTGGTAATAAAGAAATGAACCACCACAAGACTTCCAGGCAGTGTAAGGGCTATTTGACCAAGAAGAAGAGTAATGGAGTTCTGTATCAGATGACTTGGCCTCCACAATCACCCGACCTCAACCCAATTTTGATGGTTTGGGATGAGTTGGACAGCAGAATGAAGGAAAAGCAGCCAATAAGTGCTCAGCATATGTGGGAAGTCCTTCAAGACTGTTGGAAAAGCATTCCAGGGGAAGCTGGTTGAGAGAATGCCAAGAGTGTGCAAAGCTGTCATCAAGGCAAAGGGTGACTACGTTGAAGAATATAAAATCTAAAATATATTTAGATTTGTTTAACACTTTTTTGGTTACTACATGATTCCATATGTGTAATTTCATAATTTTGATGTCTTCAGTATTATTTTACAATGTAGAAAATAGTAAAAATAAAGGAAGATCCTGAAATAAGTAGGTGAGTCCAAACTTTTGACTGGTACTATATGTATAGGGGTAAGGTGACTAGGCATCAGGTTATACACTATACACACAAAAGTACACTGCTTCAAATAAGTGGATTCAGCTATTTCAGCCACACCCGTTGCTGACAGGTGTATAAAATCAAGCACACAGCCATGCAATCTCCATGGACAAACATTGGCATTAGAATGGCCTTACTGAAGAGCTCAGTGTCTTTCACCATCATAGGATGCCACATTTCTAACACGTCAGTTCGTCAAATTTCTACTTTGCTAGAGCTGCCGTGGTCAACTGTAAGTGCTGTGCCCCCATCCACAGCAACCATTCTGAAGTGGGTGCAGTTTGACAGCTTCAAGTTCCTCAGTGTCCAAATCATCAAGGACTTTAAATGGTCCAATCACACACACACAGGATGTTGAAAAGGTTTGGCATGGGCCCTCAAATCCTCCAAAAGTTATACAGCTGCACCATTGAGAACATCTTGACTGGTTGCATCACTGCTCGGTATGGCAACAACACCACCCTCTATCGCAAGGTGCTACAGAGGGTGGTGTGGACAGCCCAGTACATCACTGGGCCGAGCTCCCTGTCATTCAGGACCTCTATATCAGGCGGTGTGAAAGGAAGGCCCGGAAAATTGTTAAGAACTCTAGCCACCTAAGTCATAGACTATTTTCTCTGCTTCCGCACGGCAAGCGGTACCAGTGCATCAAGTCTGACGCTGACAGGCTCCTGAACAGCTTCTATCCCCAAGCCATAAGACTGCTAAATAGCTAACAGAATGGCTACACAAGCCCCTGAAAAAAAATAAAACAGAATGGCTGCACGGACTATCTGACTTAACCCTTGTCTCTATGCACACTCACAGGACTCTACACACTCACGCGCACATATCATGCCCACACATTTATACTGAATCTACACACACGCACACACACTCACATACAATCATCATTTACGCTGCTGCTACAGTATTCCGTTTATCATACACTACATGACCAAATGTATGTGGACACCTGCTTGTCAAACATCTCATTCCAAAACCATGGGCATTAATATGGAGTTGGTCCCTCCTTTGTTGCTATAACAGCCTCCACTCTTCTGGGAAGGCTTTTCACTACATTTTGGAACATTGCTGCGGGGACTTGCTTCCATTCAGTCACAAGAGCATTAGTGAGGTCGGACACTGATGTTGGGCGATTAGGCCTGGCTTGCAGTCGGCGTTCCAATTCATCCCAAAGGTGTTCATTGGGGTTGAGGTCAGGGCTCTGTGCAGGCCAGCCAAGTTCTTCCACACTGATCTCGACAAACCATTTCTGTATGGGGGTCAAAGACGAGACGTAAATTTGGTGTCCGAAGGCCATTCATTTAACATAAAAATATGTATAAATATTATGTTAAATCACTCAACTCTTACCCTTCTTTTGACCCAGAAATATTTGTGTTGCAAACTATTAAATTAAGAGAGTTATTGAGCTCTAAAGTGTCAAAATGTCCTTCACTGTAACTGTCGGGTTAAAATTCAAATGACAGTGTTTGAGTGTTTTTAAAATTTTGAAATTCACCCTAAAAATATAAATTAACACCCATGGCATAATTGTGTTAGTGTTTGCAACAATATATAGAATAATGGGCGAAATACGGTATCTAATTTTTTAATTAAAACTTTAATAACTTTTGCGCTTCATCAATCTCATTCAGTATAACAAAGGTAAAAAGCCATTTTAAAGCATATCATATGATGGTAATCATGTGACAGTGTGTGACATCACAAAGAAGACCCATTGAAGACCCTCTATCAATGTGATGAGGTGAGTAAATCTCTCTGAAATATTTGATGATTTCACCTTTTCACCCTCTAGTAACCTTTGTAACAAAAACGCATGTCCTTCAGTACAGCACAGAAAACATAATTGTAACGTTATTATTTTATAAAAAGCTATATTAAATATGAAAATGAATGATAATCTTTATAGGTCAAGGTCATTACTTTATATAGGTGGCCAAGGAACTGCCTGTTTGTATGAAATCCCGTCCTTCAGTATCACGCTTTTGTCCTTCAGCACAACAAAAGTTTCATGTCATACCACAATGTCACCCGTTATGCTGAACGACAGGAGCCTTGTTATCCCATGTTTTCACTAGTTTATAACATTTAATCATGCAATTCATATTTACTTGTTTGAATACTGAATATTATAATTTTAAACTATTTCATTGCATTTTAAGGTATTTCAATGCACATTATCTTTATACGGTAGATGCCGTTGCCTAATAACGAGAGGGCTGCACGGCACAGCCAAAAGATTAACGCAGATCCCATTGCTAGGGAGGAAAGACTAGCCAGAAGAAATGCATGATATTGTTTCCATGGTTTCATGCTGCTGTCAGCAACAGTTCAATGCTGATTTAATCCTACGTGAATGAAATTATATACAGTATAATGAAGTGGTGTAGTGCACTTATTTTTCAGTGGGTATTGCATATACTCGTTAATCCCCACAATGCTTATCATAGTAGTGGAGGCCTAGTGGAGGTATACACCTTATCAATTAATAAGGCTAATGGAACAGATCTGGGCCTGGTTTCCCAAAAGCATGTTGCATAGTAAAACCCATGATCTTTGTTCTCTCTCTAGTATGGAAGTTCAGCTAGCCTGCACATTTTAAACATCTTATCCTGTTTTTTACACAGTTTTATAACTTAAAAATAGATAAAAGAAAACTACTATTGCAGCTATTAATAATAGTTCATAGGATCATTATTGTTATTGCGGAAGGAATCACATTTTAATCAATATTTGTGGGCCTTCGTTCAGGGTAACAAAATATTGTCATACAGTACTTTGTTTTGTTGACTCAGCGATACAAAAACAAATCTCAAAGGGTGGAGTGAGATATTTTCATAGATTTTACAAGTTTTTCAGTGTAAGGCAGGAAGTTTTTGTAAACAACCAACACATTTTGAGTTGTACCCGTGACACATCAAATATGTGGTATTCAAAATAAAAGAATGTAATTTTTTCTGCGTAGTTATATTTCTGCTCGTCTAAGCATGGATATATAACCTTGTGATTATGAAAAATGGGCATAGAATGACAATAAAAGAAACACTTAGTGTTATACTGAATTACATTTTACTAGGGTATATTCATATGAATCACAATACTGAATTATTAAACTGAATTATTGGCTTTCTTGAATATAACTAATATAAGGGCATACAGTAGGTGACACTCCAATGAACATAAAAAAGCCTTTTAGGGAATTGTAATTGCTGTAAAAAAAGAAAAAAAAGAAAACCTAATAAGTCTTTGACCCACGGACCTCGCTTTGTGCACGGGAGCATTGTCATGCTGAAACAGGAAAGGCCCTTCCCCAAACTGTTGCCACAAATTTGGAAGCACAGAATTGTCTAGAATGTCATTGTATTCTGTAGCGTTAAGATTTCCCCTTTACTGGAACTACGGGGCCCGAACCATGAAAACCGTCCCAGACTATTATTCCGCCTCCCAAACTTAACAGTTGGCACAATGCATTGGGGCAGGTAGCATTCTCCTGGCAATGCCAAACCCAGATTTGTCTATCGGTCTGCCAGATGGTGAAGCATAATTCATCACTCCAGAGAATGTTTTTCCACTGCTGCATAGTCCAATGGTGGCGAGCTTTACACCACTCCAACCGACGCTTAGCATTACGCATGGCGATATTAAGCTTGTGTGTGCGGCTGCCCGGCCATGGAAACCCGTTTCATGAAGCTCCCAACAAACAGTTATTGTGCTGACGTTGCTTCCAGAGGCAGTTTGGAACCCGGTAGTGAGTGTTGCAACCAAGGACAGGCGATGTTTACACGTTTCAGCACTCGGCGGTCCTGTTCTGTGAGCTTGTGTGGCCTACCACTTCGTGGCTGAGCCGTTGTTGCTCTTAGACGTTTCCACTTCACAATAACAGCCCTTACAGTTGACCACGGCAGCTCTAGCAAGGTAGAAATTTTACGAACTGACTTGTTAGAAATGTGGCATCCTATGACGGTGAAAGACACTGAGCTCTTCAGTAAGGCCATTCTAATGCCAATGTTTGTCTATGGAGATTGCATGGCTGTGTGCTTGATTTTATACACCTGTCAGCAACGGGTGTGGCTGAAATAGCCGAATCCACTCATTTGAAGCAGTGTACTTTTGTGTGTATAGTGTATAACCTGATGCTTATTCACCTTACCCCTTTACATATAGTACCAGTCAAAAGTTGGACTCACCTACTTATTTCAGGATCTTCCTTTATTTTTACTATTTTCTACATTGTAAAATAATACTGAAGACATCAAAATTATGAAATTACACATGGAATCATGTAGTAACCAAAAAAGTGTTAAACAAATCTAAATATATTTTAGATTTTAKATTCTTCAACGTAGTCACCCTTTGCCTTGATGACAGCTTTGCACACTCTTGGCATTCTCTCAACCAGCTTCCCCTGGAATGCTTTTCCAACAGTCTTGAAGGAATTCCCACATATGCTGAGCACTTATTGGCTGCTTTTCCTTCATTCTGCTGTCCAACTCTTCCCAAACCATCTCAATTGGGTTGAGGTCGGGTGATTGTGGAGGCCAAGTCATCTGATACAGAACTCCATTACTCTTCTTCTTGGTCAAATAGCCCTTACACAGCCTGGAGGTCTTGTGGTGGTTCATTTCTTTATTATCAAATGAGGAGAGACAAACTTATCACACAAGTCAGAGTTATACTTGAACCTGAATCTTTATTAGTGAGAGCTTTGCAATAGCGATGGCTGGTCGACGAATCACGCTAAGATGATTCGTTGAGAGCCCCGAGACAAAAGTACAAAGGTCTTTTATAGCCAAGATACACCCCTTTCAACCTACATGACGAACAACAGATATATAGAATGGATCACAAGGTTAAGATTTGTATGAAAGATACCTATAATACATAGCAGACAGTATCTGCTGTGTCAACAGTTTTCATTGTATAGAGACCAGTGTCTGTCTCTTCAACTCCAAACTGGAACCATCTCTCCCGGGTACGGTATAGAACATAAACATTAACTCATGCTCTGGAATTCTCTTTAGGTTTTATCACCCAAAATACATCGTAAATCTCCTGTCAGTGTTTTCTCCCAGAGGCCCATCCTCAGTAGAACACACACACAATAGTTAAGAATACTCTATTCTGTTGCATAAAACAATCATTTGATGCAATACAAGTATTATAACATAATCTTGAAATGTTGTGTGATTTCTGGTGATTTTCTTACCAAAGAAAGGTTAAAATCTCACCTTTCTGGTACAAATAATTATACATTGCTGAGGTATAGTCGCTTTTGAGGACACAAGTTCAAGTACTAAGCACAAATATTATAGAAATATGAAAATATAACATGTACAGTTTTTCACAGGGGCTGTCAACCAACCTAGCTGGCTAGTTACCAAGCACCAACCTAACTGACTAGATAGCCTAGCTAGCTAGCTTCTTCCGGAAACAAACCTGTAAACCATCCTTTATGATGGCTGCAAATATCATTCTTGTTAGTACATCATGGCAGTGAAGTTGAACATCTCTGGCTGGCTGAATAGATGATTATGGGCAGACAGATTAATTGATACAGTATAATGAAGTGGTGTAGTGCACTTATTTTTCAGTGGGTATTGCATATACTCATTAATCCCCACAATGCTTATCATAGTAGTGGAGGCCTAGTGGATGTATACACCTTATCAATTAATACGGCTAATGGAACAGATCTGGGCCTGTTTTCCCAAAAGCATCTTTGGCTAAGTTCATTGTTAGAACCATAGGATCCTATGGTTCTAAGTTCAACTTAGCCTTAAAATGCTTTTGGGAAACCAGGCCCAGAATGTTTTGCTTAAACTGTTGATACACTTATTTTTTCACATTTCATGTGCAGCAATGTGCACACGGTGGTACGTCTTAGCGCAAATGTTTCAAAATGCAATTTGCGGGAAAACACCATTCTAAAATGGGCAACCACACATGCGAGCGGTTTCAGGGACAGAGATGCCGATTTCTGTTAGAAAGAGGGGACATCTAAAGATGCAACACCTATCATGGGTTGCTAATATGACTAGGATAATGCATTTGGCTGCTAGAGTAGACAATGAAAGAAAGTTGAAAGAGAACCAATAGGACAGGAGAACACACATGAGGAAGTCTTTATAAAATAATTGCCTCCACCTTTCTATTGTGGGACGGCTGGCTATATGAAGTAAAATGTTCAGGTGCAAACAATTAAGGAACAGGAAAAATATGGCGACGCTAACGACAGGCCTAACCGTCTTCTGGGTGATGGAAGGGCTTTCCCAAAAACCTTCTCTATTAAACGTTAACTAGCTACAAAGTATTTTATGCATACCTGCCAGAATGATATCATGATTATTTGCACCAATCCACGAGCTATTTGTTTTGCAAACTCCACCTCATGTGCTACAGAAACACCACTATCCAAACAAGAACTAGAATTAAAGGTAAACTACACCATTTTCTTTTATCTGACCTGGTTTAAGCATTGTTATGGACATCATTTTTTTTGGGGGGGGGGATCAGAAACCTGTGAATTAATGACTCAGTTCACAGCCTCATTTATGTATCTGTTTCAATAGTAGGCCTACTATTAGCCAACTTGCTCAGTACAGCTTGGGTTGGCCTTGGGAGACCAATATGGGATTTATCATTTCAGGTCAATCTTTCACACAGGGTGCCTTTTCCTTCACCGGGCGGGCCATTTAGTATTTAGACAGTGCATTCGAAAATTATTCAGAGCCCTTGACTTTTAATACATTTTGTTACATTACAGCCGTATTTTAAAATGGATTGAATAAATACATTTCCTTATCAATCTATACACAATACCCCATAATGACAAAGAAAAACAGGTTTTTGGAAATTTTGGCAAATGTATTAAAAATAAAAACGTATCTTATTTACATACGTATTTAGACCCTTTGCTATGAGACTCGGATTGGAGCTCAGGTGTATCCTGTTTCCATTGATCATCCTTGATGTTGCTACAACTTGATTGGAGTCCACCTGTGGTAAATTCAATTGATTGGACATGATTTGGAAAGGCACACACCTGTCTATATAAAGGTCCCACAGTTGACATTGCATGTCAGAGCAAAAACCAAGTCATGAGGTCGATGGAATTGTCCGTAAACCTCAGAGAAAATATTGTGTCGATGCACATATCTGGGGAAGGGTATCAAAAAATGTCTGCAGCACTAAAAGTCCACAAAAATACAGTGACCTCCACTCCAAACTTCCGCCATTCTTAAATGGAGGAAGTTTGGAACCACCAAGACTCTTCCTAGAGCTGGCCGCCCGGCCAACTGAGCAATCGGGATTGAAGGGCTTTCCAGAAGGACAACCATCCCTGCAGCACTCTACCAATCAGGCCTTGATGGTAGAGTGGGCAGAAGGAAGCCACTCACTAAAAGGCACATGACAGCACGCTTGGACTTTACCAAAAGGCACCTAAAGGACTCGCAGACCATGAGAAACAAGATTCTCTGGTCTGATGAAACCAAGATTGAACTCTTTAGCCTGAATGCCAAGTGTCACGTCTGGTGGAAACCTGGCACCATCCCTATGGTGAAGCATGGTGTTGGCAGCATCCTGATGTGGATATGTTTTTCAGCGGCAGGGACTGGGAGACTAGTCAGGATTGAGGGAAAGATGAACGGAGAAAAGTACAGAGAGATCCTTGATAAAAACCTGCTTCAGATCACTCAGGACCTCAGACTGGGGCGAAGATTCCCCTTCCAACAGGACAACGACACTAAGCACACAGCTAAGAGAACACAGGAGTGGCTACGGGACAAGTCTCTGAATGTCTTTGAGTGACCCAGCCAGAGCCCTGACTTGAACCATATCGAACATCTCTGGAGAAACCTGAAATTAGCTGTGCAGCGATGCTCCCCATCCAACCTGACAGAGCTTGAGAGGATCTGCAGAGGAGAATGGGAGAAACTCCCCAAATACAGGTGTGCCAAGCTTGTAGCGTCATACCCAAGAAGACTTGAGGCTGTAATTGCTGCCAAAGGTGCAAAGTACTGAGTAAAGGGCCTGAATACTTATGTAAATGTGGTATATACATTTCACAACCTGTTTTTTCTTTGTCATTATGGGGTACTGAGTGTAGATTGATAAGGGAAAAATACTATTTAATCCATTTTAGAATAAGGCTGTTAAGTCACAAAATGTGGAAAAAGTTAAGGGGTCTGTAAACTTTACTGTATATGCACTTCTCCAGGGACCACTATACCACTGGTGTAATTTATTCATTTGGTTGCTTTGACCAGGAACCAAGGAAAGAAGGTGAAATGCTGTGGGCAGGCTGCTGACACACCCTCACACACACACAGCTGTGCCCTCCTCCCCAGTGGGAATGCTGCAATGGATTTAGGAATTCCTGCTGCACTGGGATTGGCTCACAGATGAGATTAATGTTGTGCATGCCCCTCAGCCGGCCACACACAACACACAAACACACAATCAGACAGCTTACTGTGGAAACAGCAACATTGGAGAAACAGAACATTATTACCAAGCTGCAATTAACCCTGCTCTAAGCTCCAGACTCTGGTGTGTGTGTGTGTGTGTGTGTGTGTATGTGTGTGTGTGTGTGTGTGTGTGTGCATCCGTTTAGATGTTAATACAGTAAGAGAAGGGGATTCTATGTGACAATGAGAGGCAGTGCTTGCGTCTGTCCCTCAAGTCGGTATGTGTTTGCATGTGTGCCTGTGTGTGTGTCAAATCTGTGTGTGTGTGTGTGTGTGTGTCTGACTGACTGACTGACTGACAGACAACTCACATTATACAAAAAGACTAGTCTCTCAAACCTTAGCTAGTAGGGATACTGGAACTGTGGTCTTGTTTTACATCAGATTGTTTCATTGAGTGCTTGTCAACTCTTTCCCTTTGTTGAGTATGTGTTTATATTCTATCTCCACATTTTCTGGCATTGTGGCCAGACAATTGTATTTTCTATAGAAAGAGATACAGTAAAAACTGTATTGTATGTGTGTGAAAAGCAGTTGCTTGAGCAAATTTGACAGAGAATAGAAATAAGCAATCCAATCAATGGATAGAAAAAGACAACGTAGACAACCCTCAATCTCTCGCTCGCTCCCTCGCCCTCTCTCTCTCTCCTTAACCAATCAGTGGTCTTAGCTGATCAATGGAGTTGCAAAGAAACCAACGCCATAGTCTTGAGTTTACAGTGTGCTTGAGTAGAGTAGAGCTTCCACTTGGCACAGACTCAAACACTGCCTTTCATTAGAACAAATCATCTCTAACTGGTGCATCTAAGCACACACACACAAACACACACAAACACACACAAACACACACAAACACACACACACATTATAGCTCAGTGTTCAACACTATAGTTCCCTCTAAGCTCATCACTAAGCTCAGGACCCTGGGACTGAACACCCTCTTCAACTGGTTCCTGGACTTCCTGACGGGCCGCCCCCCAGGGGGTGCGGGTAGGCAACAACACATCCACCATGCTGACCCTGAACACGGGGTCCCGTCAAGGGTGCGTACTCTTCCCCTCCTGTACTCACTGTTCACCTATGACAGGGCACGACTCCAACACCATCATTAAGTTTGCTGACAACACGACGGTGGTTGGCCTGATCACCGACGACGACAAGACAGCCAATAGGGAGGAAGTCAGTGACATGGCAGTGTGGTGCCAGGACAACAACCTCTCCCTCAACGTCAGCAAGACAAAGAAGCTGATCGTGGACTACAAGAAACGGAGGACCGAGCACGTCCACATCCACATCGACAGGACTGTTGTGGAGCGGGTCGAGAGCTTCAAGTTCCTCGTGTCTAAATCACTAAGGAATTATCTGTCATGTTTTGTCTTTGATCATGTCTTGTCCCTGTGCTTCCCTCTGCTGGTCTTATTAGGTTCTTTCTCTTTCTCTCTCTCTATCGTTCATTCACCCTGGTGAGAAAAGGCGACACTCAGTGGGCTCCCAGAGTAACATGTGGGTTATAACCCTAGGTTCGGAGACGCGAAGACAGGATAGTGTTGGCACGAGACGAAGACTCTGAAACTGTCCAGAGAGATCGAGACTCTGACGGCCAGGTCAACGGCATGACGAGCAGCAAACAATTCCTGCTCGTGTCTGCCAGCATTGCTCCCTGGACTCGACGCAGTGTTGAAGAAATCCATAGTCGTGGGTCCATCTTGGTCGGATTCTCTGTTATCTGATGAATGAGGACCCAAAAGCGACGTAATAGGAACAGAGTCTATTATTCCAGTATTAAAAAATAATGATTCTCCTGGAATAATCAATGGTAATCCAAACAGGAAATGAAATCTCTCGTCAATAGAGAGGAACGACGAGACGCGCACCACAGACTGCAGGTCGCTTCAGGAAGGCAGGCCGTAGCTGACATAGACACCTGCATAGCAGCAGCATGAAGAAGGCAAGAAACGACAGGCGGAAAGGACACAGGAACGCAACATAACAAAACACAGGACAGGAGCGGGAAAACAGAGGGAGAAATAGGGTTCTAATAGAGGGCAAATAGGGGACAGGTGAAAGAGTAAATGAGGTGCGTAGGGAGACTGAGAAACAGCTGGAGCAGGAACG
>NC_036866.1:47809448-47813172 GCF_002910315.2 Salvelinus sp. IW2-2015
GACTGGAGACGCGACCACAGACTGCAGGTCGCCAGGAAGGCACAGGCCGTAGCTGACATAGACACCTGCTCACACGCAGCATCTGAAGAAGGCAAAGAACACGACAGGCGGAACAAGGACACAGGAACAGCAAACATCAACAAGAATCCGCACAAGGACAGGAGCGGAAAACAGAGGGAGAATATGGGACTCTAATCAGAGAGGCAAAATAGGGACAGGTGTGAAAGAGTAAATGAGGTCGTAGGGAGAGAAGAAACAGCTGGGAGCAGGAACGGAACGATAGAGAGAGAGAAAGAGAAAAGACCTAATAAGACCAGCAAGGAAGCACAGACCAAACATGATCAAAGACAAAAAACATTGACAGTACCCCCCCACTCAGCGAACGCTGCCTCCTGCGCGCACCGAGGAACCCCTGGCGGCACGAAGGAAATCATCAAATCACGAACGGTCCAGCACGTTCCCGCACGAGATGGATCCCAACTTCCTCTCCTCAAGAACCGTAATCCTCCCAATCCACTAAGTACTGGTGACACAAACTCACCCAGAGACGCCATTCCATTAATCTTCCGTGTACTTTGTCAAATAGGCCAGCGCCCCTCGAACATAAGGACGGGAGGGGGCGAGGGAAAGACGAACGGGGGCGCTGACAGAAAAGCTTGACAACATGGAGACATGGAAGGACAGGGTGCGACGCGACGAAGATCGTGTGCGAAGAACGCAGTCGCGACAAGCGACAGGAATTGACACGACCTGAGAGACACGGAACAGGACCAATGAACCGCGGAGGTACAACATTGCGAGAAGCTGGTCGTAAGGGGAAGGTTACGGAGTGGAAAGGCCACAAAGCGTCTCATGACCGCGACCAATACCTAGGACTCTTAATCCTACGTTGTATTGCGGCTCTCACAGTCTGCCGCCCTGTAACGGCAAAGTGCAGACCTAGACCCTCCCTCCCAGGTCGCCACAACGTTGGACACAAAGCCTGAGCGCGAAGGGAAACGCTGGACTCGGCGAGCTGGGACGAAAACAGAGGAGGCTGTAGCCCCACAAGACTACTCTGAAGACAAGGGGAAGCCGGTAAAGCGAGGACGAAGGAAGACCGGTTGTGAGAACGTACTCAGGCCCAGTGGGAGCTGTTTCTGCCAAGACGGCAGGGTTTCGAAACGAAAGGCGTGCGTAATATAGCGAAACCAATCGAGTGATTGGCCCTTTTGCGTTGACCGTAGACTGGGGCCATGGAAACCCGGAAGAGAGGACTGACGGAAGCACCAAGTCAAACGACAGAACCCCTCCAAAACTGTTGACGTGAATTTGCGGACCTCTGTGCTGGAAACGCGCGTCTATACGGGAAGGCCATAATTTCTGAACACATTCTCAATGATGGATCGTTCCTCTCTATTGACGAGAGGATTTCAGTTTCCTGTTTTGGATTACCATTGATTATATCCAGGAGAATCATTATTTGTTTAATACTGGAATAAAGACTCTGTTACTATTACGTCGCTTTTGGGTCCTCATTCATCAGCATAACATTATCATGGTCCACACACCAACACAGTCATGAAGAAGGCATGAAAACGCCTCTTCCTCCTCAGGAGGCTGAAAAGATTTGGCATGGGCACTCATATCCTCATAACGTTCTACAGCTGCACCATTGAGAGCATCTTGACTGGCTGCATCACCTCTTGGTATGGCAACTGCTTGGCATCCGACCACAAAGTGCGACAGAGTGTAGTGTGTACGGCCTAGTACATCACTGGGGCCGAGCTCCCTGCAATCCAGGACCTCAACTCCAGGCAGTGTCAGAGGAAGGCCCTAAAAATTGTCAAAGACTCCGGCCACCCAAGTCATAGACTGTTCTCTCTGCTACCGAATGGCAAGCGGTCCGATTCATCAAGTCTGGAAATAACAGAACCCTGAACAGTTTCTACTCCCAAGCATTAGGACTGCTAAATAGTTAGTCCCGGTAGCTATTGGTTAATTATTTAGTTATCTGCATTGACCCTTTTTGCTCTAACTCTTTTTTGACTCATCACATATGCTGCTGCTACTGTTTATTTTCTATCCTGTTGTCCATTCACTTTATCCCTACTTATGTACATATCTACCTCAATTACCTAGTATATAGCTAAGCTATTGTTACTCGTTGTGTATTTACTCGTTGTGTTATTACTTTTCTATTATTTATCTTTTTTTCTCTGTGCATTGTTGGTGTTGGGGTTCTTTTCCTTGTTCCTTGTCAATCATTGGCTCATTGGTGAAATTAGCATTATGACAATATTAATGCAATTGCAGACAGAAGTTGACAACAGGAACATAGCACTAATGTTTCCGAGTAAGTTCTGCAAAATAGAAAAGGTCCCAAGTTGCTTTTATCATGCTTGTAGTCAGCCCGCTGTGATGTAACTGCCTACGCCATTACCTTCTACTCATGAGACCAAAACCATGCCTACACAGCTATATAAACAAGACTTTTAGTGTTATCTAAAAGCATAGCAGTAAATGTCCAAGTTGATTTATAGTGGATTGTCTGACTAGTCTCTTATATCTTACACTCCCTGGGGGTCTCTGCATCTCTTTTATCTTTTAGGCTCTTCTCACAGACACCCTGAACTCACTCATCTCTCTTCTTTATAAGAGGCAGAGACTAGAAAATTACCGTGGAACAATGTTAAACCTCATAATGTATAGTGTTAATCCGTAGTCTAGGACCCTATAAATGTAAGGAGGGAGGGGTCTTATAACCTGATAATAATCTTATAAACATTTGGTACAGCCCCTATCATGACCCCAAGGTGAACCCCCGACATTGGGAAGGGCCTGTAAGTAAGCATTTCACTGTTAGTCTACACCTGTTATTTATGAAGCATGTGACAAATATAATCTGATTTGATTTGACAGACACATGCAAACACATACCGACTTGAGGGACAGACGCAAGCACTGCCTCTCATTGTCACATAGAATCCCCTTCTCTTACTGTATTAACATCTAAACGGATGCACACACACACACACACACACACACATACACACACACACACACACACACACACCAGAGTCTGGAGCTTAGAGCAGGGTTAATTGCAGCTTGGTAATAATGTTCTGTTTCTCCAATGTTGCTGTTTCCACAGTAAGCTGTCTGATTGTGTGTTTGTGTGTTGTGTGTGGCCGGCTGAGGGGCATGCACAACATTAATCTCATCTGTGAGCCAATCCCAGTGCAGCAGGAATTCCTAAATCCATTGCAGCATTCCCACTGGGGAGGAGGGCACAGCTGTGTGTGTGTGAGGGTGTGTCAGCAGCCTGCCCACAGCATTTCACCTTCTTTCCTTGGTTCCTGGTCAAAGCAACCAAATGAATAAATTACACCAGTGGTATAGTGGTCCCTGGAGAAGTGCATATACAGTAAAGTTTACAGACCCCTTAACTTTTTCCACATTTTGTGACTTAACAGCCTTATTCTAAAATGGATTAAATAGTATTTTTCCCTTATCAATCTACACTCAGTACCCCATAATGACAAAGAAAAAACAGGTTGTGAAATGTATATACCACATTTACATAAGTATTCAGGCCCTTTACTCAGTACTTTGCACCTTTGGCAGCAATTACAGCCTCAAGTCTTCTTGGGTATGACGCTACAAGCTTGGCACACCTGTATTTGGGGAGTTTCTCCCATTCTCCTCTGCAGATCCTCTCAAGCTCTGTCAGGTTGGATGGGGA